>NC_070591.1:28504044-28524044 GCF_027409825.1 Scomber japonicus | reverse complement strand
TCCACCTGTGTGTATCACTCTCTTTCCCTTCTGTCGTTCCTTCCTAAACCGCCACAGCCTCCTTTTCTTCCTCTTCTCTCCATTAAAAACGCCTCAAGGTCTCAACGAGGCAGCGGCACATCTCACACGTCTCACAAAAAAAAAAAAAAAAAAAAAAAAACCCTGACGGCCATCACAGCTCTGCTAAAGCCGTTTCTGGCCTTAAAATGGCTCCTATTTAAATCCAGTAAAAGAGTGTAATATCATAAAGGAAAGGCTGCGACTCACACACACACTCACACTCACACACGCACACAGTCATTCCTACAGAAATCATATGCACAGGCAGACATGTTTCGCCTCAACAGGTATTCACGTTTCTCACTACCTGTTTTCGTCAGGCCAGCAGCCAGATGTGTGCGCGTGTGAAAGAGGAACTGGCCGCTCTGTCTGTGTGATAATGCTCGACGGGGGCAGGTGTCGCCAGTCAACCCTATCATTAGGCCTGGGCTCAAGAAGTTTCGAGTGTATCAGTGAAAATGAGAAATTCCGATAATTTCTCAAAAACTAGTTGCCAAATTTCCAAGTCAACAGGCAGACACGCAGCAGCGGGATGTATCGCTGTTCAGCTGTTATATACACATTGTTATATATGTAAACTTCATCTGTTAACACAACGCTCTGTGTACAATAAATTCAACTCTTAGTTTGGTGCCTCAGACACAAAAAGCACTGGACTCGCTTCACTGGAACTACAGCCAAATATATAAGCACATATTTATCTCTGAACAGGTCCATTTATAGTTAGAAAATATTCAAAATATATCACTAACAGCATATACAACAATAAATCTTTAATGTAAACCTCACAAAGATTTTAATTCATATCACTAAGCACAACAAGAGAAATGCAACTAATATAAGATTTGGCTAAATTTGGCATCTTAAGTCAAAGTCCACTTACTAGCTATTTTTTCAGAGCTTTTAACCACATCATTGGTCTTCAATAGTGTATGACAACTGAGCAGCAAGTTTCCCATGACAGCATTGGCAGTCCATGTGCTGGTGAAGACCATGACGTGTGACTGAAAGCTTAGAAAAAAGCTACTAAATGGAGCTTGAGTTAATGTTTCTGGTGACACTCATGTTAAATAAAAAAATGCCCTTCAAAATAAATGAATAATGAATAAACATGTACTCAATTTGAGAAGTAAAAAAACTCCAAACATTACCACCAATGACTAATGTGGTCTTCATTTATCTTCCGTACCCATCAGCAGATTATAGGCTGATTCTAATCTATTTCTTATAAGCTTAAATCAGTTGATAATATCTGCCAATAAATCAGCCTCTAACCGGAACTCTACTTATCCCATAATGCACCTTTGGAAGCTGACTGTGTATATATTTAGCTCATTAGCACTCGCAGCACTTCAGTCCAACCCCAGCAGCTAAAAACGTTAGCATTCCACATGCAAACTGCTAGCGCTGCTGTAACCCCGGCCTGAAACCAACACCCCTCTGCTGCGGCCAGGGTTGGGGGGCCGTGTTGAGCTAATTAACCCTGTTAATCTAAATGGGCGCTGGGTCAGAGCATGTGTGTGTGTATGTATGTGTGTTTATATGTGTGTGTGTGTGTGTGGCTATTGCTGGCTAACCCCAGCAGATGAGCCTTCACCCCAATCACAGCCCCCTTTTTTGCTGGCAGTCTGCCTTCGGACTTGGCAGACACACGCTCACAAGGGGTCTGGTGTGCACGTGTGTGTGTGTGTTTGTGGCTGTGTGTGGATGCATGCATGTGCGTTTGAGCCTGTGTGTGATTGCACAAGGGAGGGAGGATTATAGATGTTGAACATACACACGCAAATGAGCACAGGGCTCGACTGGTCTGCATGGTGTGTGTATATATGTGTGTGTGTGTGTGTGTGTGCCTGTGTTGTACTAAAGCCAGCAATGTTTTACTGGCCCGCTGACACAGTGCATAAAAAGATCAGTGGGCCAAATCCATTAGTGGTATAATTGCATTACATGGTAAATATTCCTAAAAGGTCAATATCTCCATTTGAAACATCACCATCATCACAGAGTTTTACAATAGAGACAAGAATTCCGGGATTTTATAGAAGCCGGAGGCACAAAATAGCACTTTCAGGCATTTATTATAGCAAAGGTTTGGCAATGGAGACAGATTTTCCACCTCTGAATGAGTCACAGCCAGCTTGTGGTGGTCTAGCAGGTGATCATATAAAGTATGAAGGTCTGAATTTGATTTTAATGCCTCCAAATGCGTCCAGATTAGTGGTGTCCAGTCCTGTGCCATAGAAGATAGAATGCGAGGAAATTAAGTGGCACAGTTATGCAGGGTGAAGCAGGGGTGGTGATCAATCTAGATGGGTCAGATTGATAAATTACACTATGTTACTACAGGCAGGGATGGTAATTTGATTAATATAATTGTCTGAAATAGAGAAAAAGAGATAGACAGAGCGAAACAGACAGAGTCAGAGAGAGTGCACCGAGTGGGCGAGCGTGAGACGGGCGAGTGTGTGTGAGGAGAACTGAAAGTGAATCTAACTTTATTTGGTATTTATGTAAAGTGATTCTACTGTATCACAGTGAAGCATAGCCAAGTGCAGCCGCAGACTTAACCCTCTGTAAACGGCGATGACAAGTGAGAGAGGAAGAAGGAGGACACGCACTCAAGTCTGTAGTAAATTAATACCAAAATTTCCCAAATGTAACAAATCCTTAAGCTGCTGTGCTCACAGTATCTATAGGCTGTTGATTAGTACATCAACAGAATATTAAGCAGAGGCAAATTTGATAATCAACTCATCAGTGATGTCATTTTTCAAGCAAAAGTCCCCTAAACATGTTTTGTTTTAGCTTCTCAAATGGAAGAATTTGCTGCATTTTTTCCATTTTGTGTCATTCTAATTTCAATGTAGAATATAGTAAAGAATTTTCAATATTTTACTGTTGTCCTCTTCTATTATTGACATGGTTAGAAAGTGTGTGAAACTGTAGCTGTAAAATGTATATTTTTAAATGCAGGTGCTCAAAAAAATCTACTAAACATGTATGGTGATGTAATAGTGACACAAATATGTCAGAAAACTCCCCCAAAAAAGTATTTAAAAAATGAAATTTTAATTTGAGAGTTTAATCATCATTTCCTGTTAGTATAAACCAGTAAAGTAAACTAACTGTAAAAACATTATACTATCAAAATGTACTATACACTGTGTACAATTATATAGCATGTGTTAAGTGCTCAGTTTAGTTTTTTTATAGGGCACTAAAAACCTTCCATACTAATGAAAACACAACATCTGTTTGGTGGTTTCAAATAAAGGGTTAGCCTGCCTAAACTACAAAAACACACATTTTTTAAGTATGCACATAGTTTTAATTCTGTGTGTTTGGTGAGATGTTGGTTAGGTATGGAGTTAGGAACTACTTTTCTACAGGAAAAGTAGTCCCTGAAAACTGTTCTGTGGATTATACAGAGTAATGGTGACACTCTGTATTGTTACTTTGTTAAATATTTCAGCAGTGAGCAGCACAAATTCAGTCCTATTGTACTGAAGTAGAGGCGCAGACAGATATCTCTAAATCTGGACGACTGATGGAAATATTTATAATATGGGTGAAGCCTTTAAGGCCTTTAAAGCTGAGCCAGATTTCATAGGCTGATACAGTATGAGCAGAGGGGGATTCTATGTAGCTGTGTCTGTCTCGTGAAACAACCAAATTAAAATGGCAATATGTGGTATAGTTGCATCACCAGTTTAGGAAAAGATTGACGCTAAAAGTGTCGAGGCAGACGGAGAGGAAAGCCAAAAAAACGGGAACACACAAACACACAAAGGCAGAAAAGAACACAACACATACTGTACAGTACACACACACACAAACCACACACTCACACACATGCAGCCTCCAGGCTATTGTCCTCCACATTTAGGTCAGGCTGAAACTAACAGCTTCACACACACACACACACATACAGTACACACACACACACCCCAGGAGGCTCTCCTCACCTGCAAAGAGGCCAGTTTGGACACAGTGTCAAAGATTAAACCTGTGTTTTATCTCAGAGAAGGGGGCTGCTCTGGGGGGAAGAGTGTGTGGAAGAGTGTGTTTGTGTGTGTTCACTCCAGTCCTTTAAACCAGAGGGCAGAGGGTGACTGGAGAATACACTTTTCTTTTTTTTTACTCACTCACACACACACACACGCACACACACAGCTGCCCTTCTCTGTGTGCGCGGTCAAGTAGAAAGGTGGATCTGTGTCAGGTAGCAAGGGTATTTACTGTTACTGAGACAAGCAGGCCAGGAAAACACAAACACAGGAGAGAGGGAGGGAGAGAGAGAGAAGGGCAAGAGACTTAGAGGGAGACTGAAAATGAGAAAAGAATGAAAAACGGGGAGAAACTGAGACAGAAACCAAGAGGTGGAGGAGGAAGAGGACGAGCAGCGATACTTTGAAGGCCTTAGCAGTCGACTGAAGGCAGCCATGTGCGACTTCACACATGCAAACACACACACACACACACACACACATACACATAGTGGGAGAGAGAGCTGGGCATGTGTTTAAAGGGCAGAAACAGAGCTGACAAGTTATTTCTACATCAGGCCATGTTACACTGTAGAGGCTTCATTAGGGAAAACAACAAAAAAGTATCATATAACAGAACAACAATGAAGTGCAGGATTCAGGAGTGTGTGTGTGTGTGTGTGTGTGTGTGTGTGTGTGTGTGTGTGTGTGTGTGTGTGTGTGTGTGTGTGTGACCCAAAAACACCCAAATAAGTCCTGATCTACTCCTCACAGCTACATCCTGCATACATTATCACATCATTTCGCTTTGCAATAGTGAAACTGATAAACGGAAGCTAAAATCTCCCTTTATTACTACTGTAGATTATAACTCATTATCAGATCTCTGCTTCTACAAGCAATGATCGTTATCTCAGTCATCGGCCCGCCCATCTTTCGTTTACCAGCCAAACAATAACCTGCTGCTTGAAATCTCCTTTGTCGCCTGTTAAGGAACTTCATAAGCAATTGATAAAGGCAGCCGGGTGATAAACTGATGACTGAGTGTACGAGAGCGTTCCTCTGATTAGGGTTAGTACAGTAGATCAGCTGGAGACAAAGGCCAAGCAAGGTAGAGAAAGAGAGAGACAGAGAGAGAGAGAGAGAGAGAGAGAGAGAGAGAGAAAGGATGAGGCAACAGGAGAGGAGAGTGTGAGAGAAATAATTGTCGTAGAGATGAAATTATTAGTGTGTTAATTGATCAGAAGATCAGCAGATAATTAAGTTGAATCGATTTTGATAATCAATTAATCAGTGGTCATTTTTTTTCAAGCAAAAGTGCCCAAAATGTGTTTGCTTTTAGCTTCTCGAATGGAAGAAATTGCAGCTTTCTTCCTGTTTTGTGTCACTCTAAATTAAAAACCTTTATTTATGTATTTATTTATTTTTGAGTATTGGTTGAATTTTAAAAAAGCTGAGAAACTGACAAATAATTAGCTGATTAATGGAGAAAAATTATCTTTAGATTAATTCATATTAAAGGTAATTGTTAGTTAATTTAAAGTCAGGGTGGAAAAGTCTTTCAAAATAAAACTGGACACTCATAAAATAAGGTGTGTTAAGATAAAAAGGAAAAAGACTCATGTCAGAGGTGGATAATAATAACTGGCAAATATCATAAAACATTCACACATAAAAGCAAAATGGGAGATAAAACAGGAAATGTCTGAAAAAAACAAAAACATCCTGAAAAATCCCTGGAGAGAAAAAAAAAGTTCCATCCCTAAGAGGCCTTTTATTTTGTTTTGTTTATCTCTCACTTTGCTTATTTTTATTTTTATTTCGGCTCTCCTTGCCGTGCGGCCTGGGGAGCGAGGGACCACAGGTGCTCGGGTGAATCCGATGGACATCCGCAATTTATCATTCATACGCCAGTGACGGCAGACCCGGCCGAAATATGGCACAGTAAACACAAACCATAGATCATTCACAGACACAGATACACACAGACATCAGCAGACACTGATAAACACATACAGACACACACACACATACACACACGCATACATAAAATACATCTTTGAAGACAGATGCTTTTATGCGTACATAGAGCCGGACATGGGTCACGTCACAACATGCTTCAAGATATCTCTTTCTCTCTGTCTCTTTATTCCACTTTATCTTTGTCTCTCTTTTGGGATGCTTGTCTCCCTCCCTCACTTTTCTTGTGAATTCCTGGCAGACTAGACACTTTAAAGCACGAGAGCTGTCACCCTCCCATTAATGAAAAAAATAGATTTGCGCTTTAACCCAGCGGAGTGAAAACATCTGTTTCTCAGTGAACAATTATAGCTTCCTCTTTAGACTTTTTCTCGCACGGTCTCTTGTCAGGAAGACCACATTCATGCAAAACCACACTGGATTCCTAACCAACTCGCAACCTTGGTTCAATCGTCTTTCTTTTTCTCAGGTATAAATACACTGAAGAGATGACAGCTAGCCCTCCCCCCTCTCACCCACCACCCACCCCAACTACTACATAAACTCCCCTCCCCTAAACACCCCCCTCTCGTGCCTCCAAACTTTTAATCCAGGCTTTAGAGGGATATATCACAGTGGGACATCACTGCTGGCCTGCATCTGCCAGAGCGAGCTGGGAGCTGATTTCTGTGTTTACATAAGATTAGAGCGCAGGGAGAAAAGAAGGTAGCCGATATGGTAGCTCCAAGCCAAGCAGTTCTCATTTTTAATGCAGCAAATGCTGCCACAAACAGCCTGCAGGACGGGGGCTGAGGAAAGATATAGCCAATGGTAGGAACAGTAAGTTACACCACTTACAAGCCTTAGGGGGGGTTGCATGTGTATGTGTGTGTGGGGGGGGGTGTTTAAATTGTAGGTGCACAGGCTTTGCAGCAGTGGTCAGGGATCCTCAAAAGAATTTGCCACCAATACATACATAATCACTTCAAATATCAACATAAGAAAGCTCTTTTTCCTGACTGGTCAGGCAAGATTTAAGAAGGCCTCACAGTTCAAATCACTATTTATGCGCGACAGAAATTGCTTATGGAGAAGTAAAACTGAACGATTTCAACATCAACAACCCCATCAAGAGGTTTAAGGTGCTTTGGGAGGCACTGTGACTTTGAAACTGCTAAAAAGATATGAACCAAACAAAACATAAAGGCATGAATGCTTTCATAACCGTTCATTTCCTCTATTCAAACAGGAATCTCATAAAACTCTTCTATACAAATGATGCTACATAGTGTATGCAAAAACCAAGGTAGACAGACACCTGAATGAAATGTAGGTTCGATAATAGTTAAGCTAGCTAAAGCCTCTGATGAGATAGCTTGAGGAGAGATCGTTTAACCTTGTTGCTGATTAGCGTGTAGGCTAATTCAACAGTGAGGTGAATATTAAAGGTGCAATAATCAATATTCTTACATTAACAATGAGTCAAATGACTATGTCAAGTGTGAAAAGTGTGAAAATGCATCAACAAACAACACTGCACTTCCCCTCCACTCTTGTAGCATTTTAGTGTCTTTTAGCTAACTTTTGTTTTTTTCTTCACTATTTTGGTTCAGTTTCACCATTTTCATCAACATAGTTACTAGCAGAAGCATGTGGTTTGGTGAAAAAGCTCTGATAAACCTAATACATGCAACTTGCCCAGCACCAAATGTTAGAAAGACAATGCTAGCAGCTAGCAGGTGAACATAGCGCAGAATTTCGTGGCTAAAGAGACAGATATGTTTTTTCAGGAGTTAGTGAGTTAGTTACAGAGCTAAAAGAAGACCTAATATAGGTCAGAAATATGACTCTGGGTTGGGGTTAGGTAGCTAGATGTGTTAACAGGCAGCTGTTTGCTATGATGTACACCATTAGGGCATTATGAGGCGTTAATACGTCAGTGTTGTGTTTACAGTTTGTTCCACTGCCCCTAAATGGTCAAAATACTTCAATTAATAATAATTAACTGATACAAATTGGCATGTATTTGCATATCAGTACATGTGAAGAGAACTGTGTCTTTTCAATTGAAGGTACAATATGGCCAAAGGAGGGTTACATTACAGAAGCTGACTGTATTTGCTCCATGTGCTTCTGTCTATACTTATAGGTGCAGGTCACGGTGTCCACTTCACAGTTCATGTTGCATGTACTGTGAAGACCCACAGTGCAAACCTAAAGTCCACATACCACCTGCCCTATCATATAGCACACACAGTCATACATACAGTACACCCACTGACCCTTGATAAATGACATAACCATGAGACATGTGTGTGAAACAGCCATGCAAAGTGACTTTACGCCTGTGCTCACACATAAAGAATGTGTCTGACACGCACTTTATTTTAAATTCTTATGAAAGCTGAGATTTGTGCTTGAAAATGACCACAAGTTTCAACATGGAGGATACAATACCGGCACAAATATGTCCGAAAAACATAGAGACACACATGCTGCAGGGTATATTGACATCCCTTCAATTTTCTACACAACTACAGTATGTTGGGCTCAGATGTTGCATTCATACATCTCTATTGTCCAGCACGTCTGACATAAATAAACTCCTGATACAATCAATAATGATCTAATGAAACTATCTACATATGCAAAGCTCATGTTCTAAGTTACTATTATGTTATTGTAAACTAAAATGTTCACCATTTGGAAGAAATTTACATCTATATTGTAAAACATTTACTGAAAGGAATATTATGTAACAGTATATTTTGCAACTCTGGTGTACATCCATGCAAGATTTGAATTTTGAGAAAATGTAACCTACATACTTAAAATAAGAATTTATAATATTTCTAATTCTGGCTAATGATCCATTTATTATAGCGGCACATCAATAGTAAGGAGTTTTGCTGAATAAAAACTTTTCGTTAGGTTGTGACCTGCTACATCAAGGAAATGCCTTGATGCTCTTCTGTCTCCTTCTTAAAGATTATGAGCCTGTACATGTGACCTCTTAACTGCTACAAGTGTAGACTTTATGGTGTGTTTCCTGTATGTGTCCATTCCTATTTTAGTCATGCAACTCACTCTCCATATGTCACCTTTGATCCTTGTTATGAGTGAGTGGGACAGTGTGTCTTGTACAACATGATAGGGATGATGAGCACATGCTTTGTTATAGGGGGGGAGAAGAAAATCAAGCAAAGTAAGTCAGAGTCAGCATCTGTCTGGAAAGGTTCAAATCAGCTGTCTACTTCCATTATTCCTCCTGTTGTCTTTCGGTTTATAAAGCATAAGGTATAAACTATCACCCAACTCTGTGTTAGATCTTTTTAGTCAACGTCATTCCAACTTATTACCACAGGTTTTTCACATATGTTTGGAAATTAAGGTCAATAAGTCTCATTTAAAGGAACTATACCTCATTTTTGAGTCAACGCCTGTTGCCAACAATGAATCAATCTTTATTTATATAGCACCAAATCACAACAAAAGTTATCTCAAGGCACTTCCCACATAGAGCAGGTCTAGACCGTACTCTTTCATTTAATTAGAAACATGGTCTGAAAACTACCAGTAACCCTCACATAATGTTCAGCTTCAGGGTCAAATGTTACCCGTATTTACATTTAAGAGCTGTAAAAACACAGTGATACATTTCTTTTAGCCAGACTGTGACCTGCAGTTTACAAAAATGGAAATAAAATGCATCTTTTTCAAATTTAAAAATGTGCTGTTCATACACATTTTTATAGATACAAATGTACAAGTTTGACCAGAAATCAGCATTCAAACATGTTGTATTCATCACATTCTATAAAATGTTCTCCTAAAATAGTGATTGCCAATGTTTGACATTGAGAGTAAAAAGATGAATTCTATAAAAGCCCTTGAGTAAGGCACTAGCGAGCTGGAGTATCTGGACAAAAACAATCTACAAACAGTAACATAACTGCCAACACCCATCTTCAAAGTAGAGGACACATGAAAACCAGCTAGCAAGGCATTCATTTCATCATCTCAGGACTGCAACTATCATCTAACACCTGCACAACTTTAAAGTACAGCTCATTGTCCTACTTTCCCAGTGTGGCCTTTAAGCAAGGCATCAAACCTACTGAACCAGCTCAGCAGCAGCAGCAGCAGCAGCAGCAGCAGCATCAGTGTAAATGTACAGAAAGTGTGTAACCCTCTCCCTCCTCCCCGCTGTGCCTCCTGACCCCGGCTGTTGCTGTAAATATAAATGTGCTCCTGCACTGTCAACTTGCACTCAGTTACACAAGCACAGTTCCACAAAGGTTAAAAATATGTATATTTTACTTCCTCCTGCTATTCTGCCCCTGTCTATCTGACTTTTTATATGTGCGTGCATCTTTTTTTTTTCTCCTCCTGCTATCTTTCTGTCTCTTGAAGTGGAGGGTTCTGCAGGTCAGGGGCATTAGTGGAAAATCTGCTGTAATTTTTTTTTTTATATTTTTTTATTCCTTTTCTTTTCTTTGTGTGTTTGAACTTTTTTGTTGTTTTTTCATTTTTCTACTTTCCTTCTTTAACCCTGCATGGCACCGTTTCCATGCCAGCAAACCGGTCTGAACTGGTCCTGCCGAACTACTTGAGTGGGTGTGTGTGTGTGTGTGTGTGTGTGTGAGAGAGAGAGAGAGAGACAGAGAGAGAGAGAGAGAGAGAGAGGTGTGTGTGCAGGTAGATAAAAATGAGAGCGAGGCCCATGCTAACAGTGGGTTAATGCGCTGAGCCAAAGCGAGAAAAGATAGTGTGTGTAATTGTGTGTGAGTGTGTGTGTGTGTGTGTGTGTGTGTGTGGGTGTGTGTGTGTGTGTGTGTAGTCCCCACACACACCCACACTCACACACACCCCTATGACACCCGTCTCATCAAACAGTTGGACGTTGGCCAAGTTCATCTGTTAATGGACAGCCATCGTCAGGACCCAGACTTTCCTACCTCGCTCTCCCCTCCCTCTCTCTCTCTCACATCCCCTATCCCCCCAGGGCGCTCTACCCCTATGCCCTCTCCTCCTCATCTCTCTCTCTCTGCCCTTCTTTTTTTTTGTCGTCCCATCCCTACAGCCCCCCCGCCCCCCTCCATTTCTCTCAACACCTCTCCCAGCGTTGCAGATTGGGGCCTGCATTTCCCTTGTATGGCAAAGATAAACAGTGTGTGTGTGCATGCATGTGTATGTGTGTGTGTGTTTGTCCCTTTGTCTGTCTGTCTGTCGGCAGACGGTGCTCTGGGTGTGTTACATGCATGCACACACACACACACACACACATATACATGTCTTAAGAGAGAGTGCCTTTAAACAGATGCTTTTCTACAAGCTAGAATCCCCCAAAAAAAGTCTGAAATCAAACAAAGGCCAAAAGACGGGTTAGGTTCTATTAAATTAAGGGAGATAGAAAGTGTGTATGTGTGTGTGTGTGTGAGAGAGAGAGAGAGAGAGAGAGAGGGAGAGAGAGAGAGAACAGCGATGTTAACTACAGTCCAGAGCATGTTGGAACACATCTGTCTTCCAACGGAAAACTGCAGGTAAGAAAAAAGGAAGGACAAGAAAAAAAGAGATCGACAAAGAAAGAGAGAACAGAGAGAAAGAGAGAGAGAGAGTGAAAGAAAGATATATGAGGAGGAATATTCATAAAGAGCAGGTGAAAGTGCCTGTTTTTGTCTTTTTCTCTCTTTTTTTGGGTCTTTGAAAAAAAACACACACACACATACTCTCACACAAAAGGCTAGCTTTCCTCCTGGCTTATTTGTTGGGGAGGGGTAGGGAGGGGGGGCAAGAGTTCAAGGAATTACAGTCTCTTTTGCACTTCAATATGTATTTAACAAGATAGATGATATCTATTTTTAAGCGCTATTTCTTCCCCCCCCCCCCCCTCAGTTTGTGTTTTGGGGGCAGAATGAGCTGAATGTTTGAAGCGTTAAATATAGCTAGTAGAATTTGGTGATTTTAGCTTTAGGGTGAGGGGTTTTGGGAGGAGAGAGAGGAAGGGGGGTTTATGATTCCTCTACAGGTTGTGAAAATTCAACAAAACTCTCAAACTCAAAACAAGGCTAAAATTCTAACGTGCTGCTGAAATTAAACTGTGACCAAAACAAAGCACGGATTTGTCCTTTAATTTCTTTAAAACACATTAACTAATGATGCATATTATAAATCTACATGATAAAGATTCATGTCAGCAGTAAAACAGGACAGATTTTGATCTTTTTTTTCCAGTTTGACCACACACAGCTGATACATTTGCAGATATTAAACACACACACACACATCCACGAACACACACACACACACACACATACAGGAGGAGGAGGAAGAAAAAGCTTTAAAAAGTACATTTTAGCCATTCTTTATCCATTTTTGGGGGATAAATTATCCATTAGATTTCATCATATCTTACCGGGGCAATTACATCAAGAAAATGATAGCGGGCACAGGATCAATTATGCATACCCTTGGCCAAAGACCAAGCATCGAGCAGAAGGAGAGGGCATGTACACACACACACACACACACACACACACGTGAAGAAGAGGAGGATCTCATAGATGTGGCCCATCAGTTCATCTTACTGCCTAAAAAGTTCATACGCTTAATAATTTAGCTGTGCTCTGGATACAGTTTCCCAGCTGAATATTAACAACTTTGAAGTGAGTAACAGCAGCCAGAGGTATATAAGAGTGTGTGTGTGTGTATGTGTGTGTGTATTTGTGTGTGTCTACATATGTGTGTGTGTATTTGTAGGGGGGCTAAAAGAGACCTCAGGAAACAGGCCTCGTGAGTCCCACCGGAGACAACCCCTCGAAACACACACACACACACGAACACACACACACACACACACACACACACTCCTTCCACTCGGCCGCGTCCATTACACCGCCATTCGTATAACATTGCTAATTTCTGGCCAATTAAGAATTCCTTTTCATCGCTATGTAGGTTCCCATATCTCCCTCACAGCGCTTGTACACAAACTGGGAAGATGTAGGGGAAGAGAAGAGTGTGTGTGTGTGTGTGTGTGTGTGAGTGTATGGGGGGGGCAAAGAAGGGGAGGGTGAAAAAAGATGAGGAAAAAAAATGAAGCAACAAAGGGAAGCGGAGAAGAAAACAGAAAGATTAAAGATTAGCGCCTGTGCACCAGTTGTTCTCGTTTGTTGTTGCCGCTTTCCATCTTTGTTCTGGTTTCCTTAATTGTCCGTCTTCATTATTAGATGAACATTGATTTATTTTATTGACTTTTTTTTTTTTGTCTTTCTCTCTATCCTTTATGATAAAAAAAAAATCAGAACAAGCCTCCTTTTTCCAGTACAAAGGAAGCGTACCCATAGGGTGTGTGGGTGTGTGTGTGTGTGTGTGTGGGTGTGTGTGTGTGTGTGTGTGTGTGGGAGTGTGTGTGTGTGTCCATCTGCAAGCATGTAGCTAAGTGAGTGTTTACGCACAGGTGCCTATTTTCTTTCGTGTATGCACAACGCACACACACACACACACACATATATATAAAAAGATAGAAAGAGACACATTTTTCTGCTGCGGACAGAACAATGGAATTCATTTTTGTTCCCTCTCTTTTTTTTTTTTTTTTTACGAGTTTCCGTCCATGTTTACAGAGAAACTCACTTAGGAAGACGAATCACTGTCTCCAAAATGGCAGTCCTTAGATAGAGTCGGGGAGGGGGAAAAATAGAGGTATCTGACATCTGTTTGTTCAAGGAGAAAGAGAAAAAAAAAAGAGGAGGGTGTGTGTGTCTGTGTGTGTCTGTGTGTGTGTGGGGGGGTGTGACACTAAAAATGAATAGGCTGACAGAGAGAGAAAGACAGAGAGAAAGAGAGAGATGGGCATTGAGAAATCACTTTACCATGTCAAGACCGACACGTACAGGAGAGAGCCAGATGGTTTGCATTGGGTGTATTTTGTGTGTGTGTGTTTATGTGTGTGTCAGTGTGTGTCAGTGTGTGTCAGTGTGTGTCAGTGTGTGTGTGTGTGTTTGTGAGAGACAAGCAGTGTAATGAGGGAACAGACGTTACATCATGTAAATTAAATATGTCCAATCTCTGGCTCGGTTTTCAATCTTCACACAATTAAAAAAAAAAAATGCAACTTTCATTTATATTAGCCTAAAACACACACACACACACACACACACACACACACACACACACACGAAAACATCTCACCCAAAGGCACAAATGAGAAAACACATGACACACACACACACACACACACACACACACACACACACAGCTGAAAACACACAAACACCCCTTGACATGCCGGCTCTGACAAGCATAGCTGATGTGCGCTGCGAATGTGCATGGTAATAGGCCAATCAAAAATGCAAAACAATTGGCAATTACTGTGAGGACCTAATGGTCATTAGAATTTACAACTAGGTAATGAACTAAAGTCTGCCCACTGCATGCATATTCATAAAGCTATTTGAGCTTTGAAGATTAAAGTAGCGCTTAAAATTCAAATGAGCCTCCGCAAATTATCGGGAAAAGTCAGCGCCGCTGCTGCTGGTGGCGATGGGGGAGTTCCTTAAACGTGCACGTGCATGTATGTGTGTGTGTGTGTGTGTGTGTTTATGCATGTATGATTTCTTTTTCTTTTTTTTTTTTTTAAGCATCATAAACGGTGGTATTCCTCGACACCCGAAGAGTGAAAACTGTAATAATGTGTTTCAGGGGTTTTTATCCTGATAACAGTCGATGGTGATGCTGGTGACATCATACAAGATGGAAGATTGTTTTTTTATGGATTTGTCACTTTTTAACCTTAAAAACATAAGTATACAGGAGAAACACCAAATAAAGTAAATTTAAATCATTATGAGATGCTAAAATTCATCACACTTTTAAAATGTAGGATGATGCTGATGTTGGTGACATCATGCACGAGGGCAGATCATGTTTTTTTCTTTTATGGTTTTGTCACTTTTCCTTTAAAAAAACAGAATTGAATTTTTACGTATTTAGTGGAAACACTTTAAAAAGTGCATTTAAAACATTATGAGATGCTTCAACTCACACATTTAGGATGATCATAATAAAATAATATCACATATATATAACTCAGATACCAGCTTATTTAGTGTGTGACTCCTTGTCAGCACAGGTTGCATATGTCTGATTATGACTAAAAAGTGATATTTAAATATTAGTAGAGGTAAACTTGTGCATTCATTCACACACAAAGAAAGGATTAGAGAATAAATAAACATAATCTGGTGAAGCAGGAATATGTTTCCTGTTTATCATTTCTCACTTTTGTGCATGTTAATAACAATATGGACTGTTGATAGGAATGACATAGTGTGTGTGTGTGTGTGTGTGTGTGTGTGTGTGTGTGTGTGTGTGTGTGTGTGTGTGTGTGTGTGTGAGAGATCCCACTTTATTTGGCACTAAAGGTGTGTTTCATTCGCTGAAGAAGAAGAAGAAGGATGTAAAAGTGGAGAAGGTGGGAGTGACAGGAGCAAACAGGAGGATCACAATGCCGACATAAAAGATTATACCCACTCAAACAGAGCTGCTGTGCGTTTATACGTGCTCCACACACACACACACACACACACACACACACACACACACACACACACACAGAGTTACAGGGTGGCAGTGTGTGTGTGTGCTGCTCTTCTGCAGTTGTAGTAGTAGTTCAGCCAAATGGGGAACATGAAACCAGAGCAAGGAGCCAGGCCCTTCTACACACATACACATACATATGCACACACACACACATGCATTGCACACACACACACACACATGCACACACACACACACACACACACACACACACACACACACACACACAGAGGCCACATTGCCAGCTCAGCCCTGGCACACACTACCAGGGGATGTCCTGCATTCACACTGCCAGCTCACACACACACACACACACACACTTTCATGTCCACTCATGCTCCACTAAAACACACACACACACACACACACACACACACACATACACGCATACATACATACATGGACATGCTGTACAAGTAATGATACATACAAAGGGAAGCAAATGAACACATATCTAAGTAGTCATATCGGAATATATAAGTGTGTGTGTGTGTGTGTGTGCATGTGTGTGTGTGTGTGTATGTGTGTAGAACCAGTAACCAGTCTGTAATCCAGTGGCCTATATAAATAAGCTTTGTAGTGTATAAACAGTTTTATGAACAGGCCTTCAACTCCATTCAACATAATAAGAGAGCGGAGTTACATGTGCACCCCCCCGAGCAGACCGAGGCATGTGTGTGTGTGTGTGTGTGTGTGTAGGAATAAACACACACACACACACACACACACACACACACAGGGAGCAGCCAAAGCGAGCCAAAAACAGCAGCTTTCCCTCTCACCACGAAGGAGTAAATGTAGCGTGGATGTCAAATCGCTCGCATAAACACAAAAGAGCCGGATCAATAAACAATCCTCCATCACAGAGCGAGTACAGTAGTGAGCTTGACGTCACGCGCCGCTGACACATCGTCACAAACTGGGAAATAACGCTGCTTTTTTTTTTCCTCTAGTGTCTTTTCTCTGCTGCTGTCATTGTTTGAAAATGTTTTTTTTTTTTTTTTTTTTTTAGACACCACAGTAATGCAGGGAGATCTTTTGGTTTGTCTCCGTCTTGGGTCTACAGCCTCACTTCCCAGGATTCAGCTGTCAATCAAAGAGCGTGGGCAGAGCGTGACGTCTTTCTCCCGCTTCTTATTTCTATGGTTTTTATGTTTTCTCTCTTTTTTTTTTTTTTGCCCTTTGATGATGTTGATGATGTTGTTGTCTGTTGAGCTGCGGCGATGGTGGTGACGGTGGTGACGGCTGCTCGTTGCTTCGTCTTCTATTTATTCCAGAATAGAACGACGACGCATCACTTCCTGTGACGATGACCTGATCCTGGGAAGACTGAGCAGATACTACCGCGAACGCTCCCATTTTATGATAGCGATCCATCTTAAATAAGTCGCTACTACCGTTAATCGAATTTGCGCTGTAAAAAAAAGGAACGGCGAAAACAGCTTGATGTTATTATTCTATCAAGTGTACAGCGTCCATCCTCCAACCACTAATATGATAATATGAGACTGGACTGATAACCACAGAGAGACTCTCTTCTCTCCTTCTCTAATACACAGCCAGAGATAGTGACTCAATACATTTACTCAAGTACTGTATTTAAGTGCACTTCTTTACTTCCTGTATATTTATTTGGCAGCCACAGATTTCACTTCACAAACAAAATAAGACTAAGCTTCAAACATATGACACGTTACTGTAGACTGAACTACTAATACAGTATAAACAAGCTCAAATCAGCTGTTAAAACATTAAAATAGTGCTTACATAGTAGTAATAGTAGTAATCCAGTTACATAACGCCTAGTGAGTACTTAAAGTACATTTCACTGGTAATACTTTTGTACTTGTTGTGCTTGTATTGTAGTATTTTTAGGCCAGTTTTACTTCCATTCTCAGATCTATTCCACTTTCAGGAGGTCAAACAGGGCCACATCTACCTTATGGGCAATCTGGATAAGTTCCCAAGGGGCCTTCAATGATGGGAGATTTTTTAAAAAGTGCACTTTTTGGGGGGCTCCACAGCAAAATGACACAAAGCTTGACCCTTTCTCTTGATGGTAATAATTATGGTAACTGTCAGAAACCTGGTATATCCAAAACTAAAGATGGAGTTACAACAGCAGTGTTATCCAATTGGAATAAAATAGCAGTATATAAGCAGTATAAATTCAGCCTTGAGGTCAAAGGTCACATTTAGCTATGGACCCAGCAGGAGTCAACTGTCTTGTTCCTGAGATAACACACACGTCATTTTAATGAAGAAGCAGGATTCAGGTGTTTAGGTAAACAACCTGTGTGGCCCATCACTCTTTAAAATGAATCCTTCCTGCATGAGTCTACCACACTAACCACAACTTCTTTTTTCTTCTTCTATTTATTAAAATGACAAATTAACAAAACATTAGAGTACATCAGTTAATATGTTGGGAAGCCCTGCTAGAGCAGACTTTATTTAGTTCAGCGATTTAATGCTGCTGCCCTAACACTATCTTATGTAACAAAAAAAAAACAGGGTGTGTGTGTGTGCGTCTGACTGTGTGTCTGTGTGTGCTTTGAGTATTACCGAACAGGATAAAGGATAAATCAACAGGCTCACCGGTTTGGACTTTCCCAGCAAACAGGCAAAGAGGAAAGCAACAATGAGAATCTCTTTTTTTTTTTTTTTTTTTTAAATTCACGTGATTCAAGTTTGTCTATGTTCTATTTCCAGCAACACAGAATCTTTGCCCAAAGCAGCAAAACTGCTTTTTTCCGCTCCTTGTTTCATTACTACGTCCAAAATTTGTCAGCAGCGAATTCCAAGTTTTTTCGCTCCGTCTGGACTGCAGACACGCTCTGCAAACACACACCCACACATTTACAGTGCAGCAAGACAATAATCACTAACACTAACAGTCAATAGGCAGCTTTTTCTTTCCTCTTTTTGTGTTGTAGTGTTGTGTTATGAGCGCTGAATATAAAACACAATGCAGTTTGTTGGCCTTGGCGGCAGATGATTAGCTTTTCCTGCCCCGTCCAGTGGCTCAATGCGCTACCCATCTGCATACAGAGACATGTTTACATTCACCCGAGCTCATTCAACACGACGCAGACAAGAGAGACGCAGTTCAAACGCTCAAACGCCGCACTTGAGTCCACTAACTTAAATCTTATGTTAGAAAAAGAAAGAAAAGAGAGAGAGAGAGAGAGCGACAATAGATTAGTAATGGCAGCCTGTGTGTGAAATCTCTTTGTAGGCTCGCAGGGATGCTCACACACACACACACACACACACACACACACACACACACACACACACACAAACACACACACACACATGCAGGCAAAAATAGTGTAATTGATGCAGTATCAATTGGCTGTCCCAGATTTGCATTGACTGCTAATGTTGCAGAGAGAGAGAGAGAGAGAGAGAGAGACAGATGAATGAGCCAAAAGAGAGAATGAAAAAAAAACAAGGCAAAAAAAAAAAGAAGAGGAGAGAATAGAAATGAGATAGATAGAGAGAGAGATCTGACACCGAGCCAGACAATGAATGGGTGTTAAAAAACGCACTAATGTGTATTGAGGTCGGTAGCATTAGCCAGTGATGATAAGCTAATTGCTAATCACTAGATCATAGGCTAACAATACTCATGTTACAAGGCTCCAAGCCAGGATGGCTCTTCAGTGGGATGACCATAATGACGGACTGAAAACTGGATATTTCGGGGGGAGGAGAAGGGAGGAGAGGGAGGAGGTGGTGGTGATGGTGGGTGGTGGGTGGGGGGGGGGGGGGCGGTGACTAATATCAGATTTGCCTTGAAGAAATGTTGGAATTTATCAGCGGGCGCAGGTGCCGATAACATCTCTGTTAATCAGCTAATAAAAGATAAAGACTAACACAGCTTATCAGCCAATACTGCTCAATGAAAATCAGCGGTCAATATGATGAACAGTTCTGGCTGCGTTATCCATTTCCGCTCATTAACACACATATCATCTGTGATTTTCCATAGAGGGAAGGATTAAATTCTTGACGCTCATTATGAGAAATCAATTGGATAACTGGACAGAGATGATGTTTATTTTAAATTAGTAGAAGAAGAATAATCCACAAAGAATTGGGCTTCAATTTCAATTTTCAAAGAGGAATTTTCAATCAAAACCACTTTCAGTTAAAAGAAAGGAGGAGAAGAAAAAAACAGAGATATGGCCATTCACACACACACACACACACACACACACACACACACACACATATATATTCACACACACACACATGCAGCCCTCTCTCTTTTGAGACATTAGCGATGCTGTTTCTGAATGAGGGGCGCCTCAGGGATTATAATCAGAAATTTCATCTCAGTCAGGGATTAATAGAATAAATGGGCAAGAGAGAGAGAGCACAAACCGT
>NC_070591.1:28404044-28499044 GCF_027409825.1 Scomber japonicus | reverse complement strand
AAGGAGAAAGCTAAACTCTTCCTTCAGTCTCGATTACATGTGCCTGACTTATAGTTCTTAGACACCAGCCTCCTCTACAGCAGGGGGGTGAGGAGGAGGGGGGGTGGAGGGGGGAAATCACCCCCAAAATGAGCCGTTCAACCCGATTCCTCACCCCTCCAAGGCCGGATTAACTCCTCACTACTTCTTCTTCTTCTACTTCTTTTTTTTTTTTTTTTTTTTAAAGAAGCCTTTTGTGGAGCTACAGACCGTCCTGCAGCGGAGGAGGAGAGAGGAGTGTGAAGAGAGGAGCGGCCCCGTTGAATTAGAGGAGCGAAACGGGAAGAACATAATTCACTGTCCCTCTTTCTATTTTTTTTTTAAAGAAAATCTTCCAGTACCAAGGTGAAGAGTCTGACTCTGTAGCTGTAGCCGCCTAATGCATGTTGACCTTCTTTACTCAGCCGCCCAATTTCACATTTTAATGAACTTAAAACCACTGAGAATCAAAAAATAGATTTTAATTTTCACTGTCTGGGTGATTGGTACAGATTTTGTCTGATAACAAGGATAGGGGCTGGAGAGTGTGTGTGTGTGTGTCTAAGTGTGTGTGTGTGGGAATGCATGCAGAAGTGTGTGTGTGTGTGTGTGTGTGTGTGTGACAGAAA
This sequence comes from Scomber japonicus, assembly GCF_027409825.1. Lineage (NCBI taxonomy): Eukaryota > Metazoa > Chordata > Actinopteri > Scombriformes > Scombridae > Scomber > Scomber japonicus. The sequence goes on along the minus strand of NC_070591.1, from coordinate 28,498,397 downwards.
GAAAGAGAGAGAAAGAGAGAGAAAGATAGTGGCTGAATGTGGACTACATCCCCCCTTAAGGAAATATCATTTGAACGCTGCAGTCCTGTGTGCGACATCTGTGTGTGTGCGCAAACTGGGACATGAAGATAACATGATAAATTCACCACTACCCCCCTCCCCCTTCTCTTCACCCTCCTCCTCCTCTTCCTCCTCTTTGATTTAACTTCAGGTCAACACAAACACCACGCAAGTTATACAACAGCTTCCGGAAGAAGAGAAGAGGGGAGGCATTACATTTTACAAGATAGAAACAATAAAATTGTAATGAAAGCTGCTTTAACTCGTCGCCTCTAAAGTTGAACTCAGGAGTAAATATCTGCTGTTTTTAGATTTAATGGAGCATGATGAGGAGGAGAGGATAAAGAGACCGAAATAAGATTTACAAAATAAAAACAATATATAATGTAGCTCTCCATTCACACAGTTCAATTACTATTAATTCCAAAACACACGTATAAATCTCCTATTTGTGTCTATTTTTTTTAAAGCAGATGGTATAAGAAGCAACAGGAGAAGAGAGGGTGATAATATGTCAAAACATGCGGGATAATTCTATCATATTTCCTCAAGTAGAAATGATAACACACACACACACACATGCGGAGAGAGGGAGAGAGAAAAGGAGGGTATATAACATGAATGCACTCTGATTTAGAATTCCTTTAACAAGCAGCTGCAGGTTAAAAGTTGCACCTGTCTGATAAGGAATCTATAAAACAGTCACAACTTAACCGTGAGACTATGCTGGCTCTCTGCTCCACACACACCACCAAATAAAACATTTTAAATTGCATTCCTTTTTTTTTTTTTTAATAAAGGAAATTAGTGTTTCATCTCGAGGAAGAGACGTGGAGTTAAAACACTAAATGAATTTTGTACATTTTACTACTTTAATTCAGCCTGATCGTGCTGTTAAATAAAAAAAGAAGCAAACAGTGTGTTCTAACTCGTCTGTGTTTGTCATGTGTAAATATAGCAGAGGAAGAAATGTGGAAAATAAAAATGTTGCGGCTAAAAAAGAAGAAATATTGAGGGATGGATGTTTGCTGGAGAGCGGCAGGGTGATTACAAATCTCTATGCAAAATGAAATGTGTGTGTGTGTGTGTGTATAAGTGTGTGTGTGTGTGTGTGGTTTAAGATTTGAAGGGGTAAAAGGCGAGGTCTGCAGGCATATCACAGTGTAGCTGCATATGCTGATTGCAGCCTGCATGTATGCACAAAATGTGATGCATAAGAGGAAGGTTTGAGGTGAAGAAGAGGAATTGTAGATTTTGGTGAAGGTGGTGGTGGTTTTCTTTTCTTTCTTTCTTTTTTTTTGTGGAGGTGGGGGGGGGCGTCCCTCTTCCTCCTCCCTCCTTCCCTGCTTCCCTATGTCTTGTATACTCTCCCTTTATTCTAAAGAGAACGCCAAATAGTAGCCCGTGTAGATGTATAGGGGTTGGTGGTGAAACTGATCAGGTTCAAGTTCAGCGCTGGATTTTCTGATCGTGCTCTGCCTCCTAGCGACGGCACATGGCCATGGTGACTGTCACCCTGCCGGAGCCACACACACACACGCACACACACATTCACTCGCTCTCTCTCTCTCTCTCTATTTCTCTCTCTCTAAACCAAACAGCTACACAGGCGACAGCCAGTCAACATACCGAAACATAATCAAGCACTGATGCGTAAAGACGCACAAATATCTTCTTGTTTAATGTTTGCGGGCCACTTGGAGAGCTGCTGAAAGGTGCGAGGTGGCGCACAGTACGGCACATGGTGGGGAGATAAACGCCACTTTGCCAATCGCCCCGCTGTTTCCAAACACACTCATCTGCTTCCCCGTCACATATCGCACTTGTGCGCGAATATGAAGCCAATAAACTCCTAGAGAATGCATCTTGGGAGATAAATAAGCGCCGTGCGTAAAAGATGGATTCTGCCGACTCAACTAAACACTGTTGGAATATCTTGTCTCTTTTCCTCACACGCTGCAGTTGCAACACACCAAATGGGCTGATATTTCTTACCTTAACTGTACATGAAGAATTGGAATTCTGAAAGTTGACATTTTTGTGTGGTCCAAATTTGGCTTTTTTTTTTTTAAGAAAAAAATCAACGCAAGACAGCAGCGAGATATGCTGTTATCCTGTTGCTGTGTTTTTAAGTGTGGGGCTGCAGAGGCTCTGCTGTGTGTTTCAGGAAGAAACCTTTTCATCTAAACTAAACATCAATAAACAGCCTTTACATAAGAGAGGCATTAGGATTTTTTAAAAGTGTGTAAAATAAATCGATTTGTGTTGTCTCTACTGCCGAGCTGCTGACAGAGGGAGGCAGTTGTAAACAGTCGGACACGAGATTTTCCCCCCTCGATCCAAAAATCCACCTCCAAGTTTTTTTGGGATTTTTTTTTTCTGAAAGTAATCCAAAAATAGAATGAGAGAGAGCAGATGAAACCTGCCCGCAGAACTATCAAACAGCGATATTCCGGGTGGTGGTGGTGGTGTTGGTGGGGGGGTTGATCTCTCCACGAAGCTCCGCGGACAGGACGCGCTCTGCTACCGGGAGCCCAGTGCGTTCCCACTGACCGGAGCAACCGTGGGGGCACCGGAGCCAGAGCAATGCACATTCTCACCCTGTAACTTCCCTGTTTATTTTGTGCAGAGAAGCAGCACCGGCTATACACCGACACACAAAACTTTTTTCTCTCTTTTCGGGGCTCCGAGCGGCTTTTACGCACGGAGGTGTCGCACTTTCTCGCCACGCTGTTAAGTCCAGTTGACCGGGTCCGAGCGGTGCGTCCAGTGTCCACAAGCTTCTGTCCTGCTGCCTTTTTTCCCCCTTTTTTTTTTTTTGCTGAATGAATTGAAAGGGAGTCAGAAATGAACATTTGCATCTCTACTTACGCGAAAAATCCCGTTTGCTTAAGTGCTGGGGTTTGCCTTGCTTGCGGCGAGACATGGTGGCTGGCGGCGGCGTTCAGCGCGGATCACATCGGGGAGAGCCGGGGTTAGAGAGGAGACTCCGGTGGGGCAAAAGAATATCTTCATCCAACGCCTTTGTCATCCACCAAAAATAGATATAAAAAAAATTATAAAATAAATTAGAAATAATACAAAGATGGCGCGGAGGCGAAGGTGGATCGCGGGATCGCCGTCATGGCTTTTTTGAGAAAGGAGAGCAGAGAGGAAAAAAGAGAGAGAGAGTGTGTGTGTGTGAGAGAGGTGGATGGAGAGAGAGAGAGGGGAGAGAGATGGAAAAAATGGCAAAAGCCCCCCCCCCCCCCGCACCCCCCACCACCCTCCCTCCACCCCCCACCCCCCACACCACCACCCCTCCCCTCAACCCCCCCCCCCCCTCTGTGCTGTGCAAGTTCAAGTGCACGGACGTGACGTTCCCGGCGAACTTGAACGTCAGGCGATGGACGGACACCCGACATACAAAAACATGGGCAGGGCCGAAGCACCCGAGTGGGAGTGGGAGTGGGAGGAGGGACGGACGGGACGCGCAATAACAACACCAATGGACGGTCATTAGAGAGAGAGAGAGAGAGAGTGAGAGAGAGAGAGAGAGAGAGAGAGAGAGAGAGAGAGAGAGAGAGCAGGAGGAGGAGGAGGGAGGGGGGCTGGACATGAGAAATAGACCAGGTGGAAGCCAATGGACACAGAGATCAGGGGGGCCGGACAAGAGGCACTTGGAGGGAGGGAGGAGTGTGTGTGTGTGCACGCGCGCGAGAGTGCGAGAAAGAGGAGAGATGTCTAATGAAAGCAATATGCAGAGAGAGAGAGAGAGAGAGAGAGAGAGAGAGAGAGAGAGAGAGAGAGAGAGAGAGAGGTGGACGCAAAACAGGGCAAGGGAAGCCGTGGACAGGAGCTCACTGGAGGGGGGCGGATATAATACTGCTGCATGTACTGGAGATCGGAGGAGTGTGTGTGTGTGTGTGTGTGTGTGTGTGTGTGTAGCATGCGGTGGCCACTGTTTCAGTCTGAGAAAAGCGCGCAACGCTGGACTGGACACAAGCTCACCTGGATGGACGGACGCACGCACGCACGCGCACGAGCATAAAGACTACAAGGAGGGAGAGAGAGAGAGAGAGAGAGAGAGAGAGAGAGAGAGAGAGAGAGAGAGAGAGAGAGGTGCACGTGTTAAAATGACAAGAAGCGCAGTAAACTCTCCGGTAGCAGAGAACAGGACGGACAGGTTGAACAACCAACAGAAACACAGACTATAACCTGGGTGGCATTACATGTTCTGCTCTGTTTACAGTTAATAATCACATCCCAGTGTTTTACATTCACTACCTGCAAGATGCAATATTATAAAAATGTCCATTTTGAAGGGGAAAAACTAATCTCACGACAGATTTTTCACACTGTATTTCATTAAATAGCCTGTACCATAATCACTGATATTTAGTCTATAATATACACTCATAGCAAAAAGAGCTCAGATACATTTCTTCACAACCTTTGAAAAATCAATGGTTTTTTTTTTTCAACTTAAAGAGGGGAAAAAAAAGTTTTATTTTTGTATTATTTTATTTCTATTTCTTTATTCAGGTGTAAAGTCTGGGTCATTTCCATCCATACATGACTTGTTTCTACCTTTAGTTAAAATTCAGCCATTCACCTCCCACTGTGTACCGTTGGAGGAGTACAGTATGAGTGTGTGTCTGTGTCTGTATGTGTGTGTTTAGACTGGGGAGGGGGTTAGTTTAGATGAAGCACTATAGGGTCCAAAGCCCCCCTGTCTGTCTGTCTGTCTGTCCGTCTGTGTCTCTATCTGTCTGCGTGAAATCCAAACTGCAGACCGTGGGAGTGCGAGCGGGCCCATAAGAGCCCCGTGTAATAACTTTCAGATGTGCCTCAGGTTCGAGCTGCATACGGTACAAGGGAGGGTGTGTTGGTGGTGGTGGTGGGGGTGGAGAGGAGGAGAAGGAGGAGGAAGAAGAAGAAGAAGAGGAGGGGGAAGAGATTGTAAATACTCTTGTAATAAAGGGGGTTTGGTAATATAAGACGCGGGGCTTAAAACGGCGAAGGCGCAGCCCGACGAGGATCCGGGTTTTAGAACAACTACGCAGGCATCAGATGAGGAGGCACCGCGGGGGAAAATGGGAAGAAGAGGAGTCACTGGTGCTGCGTGGATGAGGTGGAGAAGAAGGGATAGAAGAGAGAGGAGAGATTCGCCAGGGAGAGAGGCACCGGCAACAGCAGCAGCGGCGGCAGAAGCGGGGGAAGCAGCGGGAGGTTCCACAACCGGGAGCCGGAAGAAGGAGCGACCTCTCCGGCTGCGACTCTGAGTGGTGCTTCGGAGACCTGGAGCTACTCGCACTGACCGAAGAGGACGCGCACTTAATACCGAGGGGGTGGTGGTGGTGGAGGGAGGAAAGACAAGGAGGAGGAGGAGGTGGAAGAAGAGGAGGAAGGGGGGGGTGGTGGGGGGTGATGGGAGAGAGACGCAGAGAAAGAAAGGATAGAGAGAGAGAAAGAGAGAGAGAGGAGCCGGAGGAGTGGAGGAGGAGGAGGAGGAGGTTCAACGTCAAGGGGGAAAAATGCATGACCAGTGAGTGAAATATTTTTGCAGGTTGCAACTCGCTGCATGGCTTATAAAACGGACCGGCATTAGTGTGAGTGTGTGTGTGTGTGTGTGTGTGTGTGTGTGTGTGTGTGTGTGTGTTTCTCTATGTGTGTGTTCGCGCGTGCATGTACGCGCGCATGCAGGACGATTATCCCCGTGTTGTGACCGTGTGTTAAAGTTCAGGCACGATTAAGAGTTTTTATATTAATTTTTTTTATATATATTTTAAACAGAAGGTCAATCATCTAATAGCAATATTAACTACAAGCTGGAACAATTTAATACTTCAGTCATTCATTGATTGGATTTATAATCATAAAACCTCTACACAAGTAAAACTGGATAGATTTAACAACTATTTCTTTCTCCTCTTTCCATGTGAACTGTTCCAGTGTGTCCTGATGGTCAGATTCATGTAGTTTTATTATGATGGAATCATTTGCTCAACACGCAGTCAGTTAAAAGCAAACTAAACAATCCAACAGGGAAGCGTTTAAGGCAGGATGAAAGATTAAAGATTTAAGAGGAGGAATACGTGTTGTTAGACAGAATGATTATTTCTGAAGACCAGCCGCGCTCTGGCACTTTTGGAAAAATCGATGTGTGATATATCTTTCACTGTCAGCAACCAGGTAGATCAAAAGAAGCGCAAACCTGGAAGTTTAGAGCAGATTTTCATATTTTTCTCTCTATTTTTTTCTCTTTTTTTTCTTCAGTTATTGTAATAAGTTTATGATGATTTTAATATCAGTGTGGAAACCTTTCTTCTTGATTAAATGGAGACGCGCCTCTCTTTTTTAAAAAAACTCCAAAATCAGAATAAACATTTTAAAAATACGGAAACAAGCTACAGAGTGTAAAGAAAATACCTTTGGAAAATAATGCGTGCTTTTATAGAGTGTAGTTGTGCATACATGGGAGGATTGGAGCTGTCTTTCTCGGGCATCTGGTGTCCTGGGTGGCCTGTTGCTGTGTGGATGGTGACAGGCGGCCACCGCACCTTATTAAACCTGATCCAGTAACACTAGAAGCCCTTACAGGCTGGAGGAGAGGTCGGTGGTGCACCTGGAGGAAAGAACAACCAGAATGAAGCTGCAACTTTATCATATTATGAGTATTAATTATTAGATTTTATGATGTATCATCTAACCTGGCTTTATTTCACATCCAAACCTGTGCGTCTTTTTCTGAACGTTATATCTTGCTGCAGCTCGTCCATCAAGGGGGGGGGGGGGGGAAACTTCCACTGCTGATTTTAATAGAGCTCAACTTATACCCCAATTGGTACCCACGTTTAAAGGGCCCCTCGTTTTTACACCCCTCACACAAACATACACACATCCGAGAGCGCTAACCTTGACCTCTCTTTAGGCTGCACCCCGCTCCATCTGTTGGCAACAAAGAATGTTTTTCCTTTTTCCTCTTCCTCCCATCTCCTCCTCTCTCTCTCTCTCTCTCTCTCTCTCTCTCTCTCTCTCCCTCCTCCTTCGACTTTATGCACCCTCTCTCTAACACACACACACATACCAAGTCAAGGCGGGACATTGATCAAAGCCCGCAGAGCTGCTCGGACTCAGGGAGCGCGCACGGGGGAATCTCTATATGTAAATGGCAGCGCGTCGCCGGTCCCGTCATAAATCAGTCAGGCTGCATGCTTAATGTGGAGGTACAGCAGCACTCTGCATGCATGAAAGACGCAGGCCTGGCTGCATGTTTGCGTGTGTGTGTGTGTGTGCGTGTGTGCGCGCGTGCATGGATACATGTCTCAGACTTCCATATTTAATCTCTTATTTCTTCCCTTTTTTAAATGGAAGAGAAGGATTAGAAGAAAAGCAGCAGCCGTTAATGTAGAAGCCACAGGCTACTTTCAGGTGTAAAGATAAAAATTGATATTGCAGTGTATTTTTTTCTTCTTCTTCTTCCTCTGCACATGTAGGCCACACTCTGCCATCTTTAACTTTATCTCGTATTCAGCACTTTTATTGGCTTGCTAATGCGGCTACAACTTCCATCAGCCTATATATTCAGTTTCTATGCGCTGAGAGAATGGACAGCAGCGTGCTTTGATGATATGTTCATATAAAAATGGGAAAAGAGAGAGAGAGAGATGGGGAGAGGGGGGGGGTTAGGCTTTGTAAGGAGCGTGAAAAGAGCGCAGGGACCACAGGGCATCCGACCGACGGTGGTCACATGCGCGCTTTCCCCCTGCACGCACGACAGCTCCGGGGAAATTGAGTGACTGGGGGCGCATTTCAATATATGGAAATGACCGGGGGGCTCCTGAGATAAATCAGCTCCACACACTCCCTTCCCCTCCACACTAGCCCCCCCCCCCACACACACACACACACTCCCACCCCTCTGCAGGCTTCCTCTTCACACCTTCATCTCTCTCTCTTTCTCTCTCTCTCTCTCTGTGTCCAGCTTGTGTTGCTTTTTTTGTCATAATTCTCCAAACCTCAGTGCGTAAAAGCGCGCAGAGTAAACTGACATTACCGGCGTTATTATACAGAATTAAAAGGAGACATAAAAGACTCGGAGTCTGCGGTGGATGGGGCCTAACAGTTGTGTCTTTTTGGGGTAAATTAAAGGATTTGATCTCCAGTCTGTGATCAAGATAAGCCAAATATACGCTGACTGCTGTAGAATCGACTCCAAATGTGTACATCCTGTGATATTCAGCGTGTACATTGTTACATGATATGAGAAAAATATAAAAACACATCGTTTAAAAAGTGAGTGAATTGTTTTACGTGTGTGAACTAAACTTAATATTAAAATTGTGCAATTTAGTAAAACGTCAGTGCCATTCTGCACAGCGACAACTAAAATGTATGATTCATTATTAGGCCTTTAAATTAAACGTGTTGTTCCATTTAAGATATTAACAAGTAATTTATGTTTTATAATTACAGTCGCATGAGTGAAAAATGACATTTTTTGATAAATAATTCTAGCAAAAAACGTGAGCAGTAATGTGATGAATATATATGTAATTTTTTTGGTGGGTTTTCGGCTTTCTTGTGTTTATTTCAGACGAGAATGAGCTTTAAATCCCTGTTAAATCCAGAGCCAGAGGAATTTCAGGTTCTGGTGGGCACACACACACACACACACACACACACACACACACACACACACACACACACACACACACACACACACACACACACACACATTTTAACATCTACCACTATCCTCACATCCCCAAAAGCTTTACAATAACGGGAGCCGGCTGGATTTCAGGACTTGCCATTATCACACCGGGGATGTGCGCGCACGCCGTTGCGTCGGGCCGGTGGTATTAGATAAAATCAGACGGGATTACACGGCTATAGAGCAAATTATAAGACCCCCCCTCTCCTCCTCTCCTCCTCTCTCTCCTCCACCCCTTCCCTCCTTCCCTCTGCGTGATGTGTGGCACTGACTTTAAAGTCACTCTCAGAGCGCTTCAAGTCAAATGAAGAGACAGTGAGGGTCTCCCAAAAAACTGCGTGCCACGAGACAGATCATCATTAAAGACACTTAGAGACATTTTTTTTTAAAAACATTCGGTTGAAAGAATTGATTGTCTTCAGTGTATCTCATAAGTGACTGACACGTTCTCTCGTTGTGTGCTGCGTTGGGACCACTTGAAAAAACCCTCAAAGGGACTCTGAAGGGGGGGCCCAGACCACAAACTAAACCCCCTGCACATACACACACATACACACAAGGTCCTACGTCTTTACAGAGTCATACACCACACACTTTACTCTCTACACCACCACTCATCCATCCATCCATCCATCCATCTGCCTGTAATGCACAGACACGTTTATGTTCGCAGTAGTTAAATCCTTGTTAATTTTACACTAAACGGGTTGTGATGGAGATGAATGACAGGCGCGGAATGATACACTTGGGACAGTTTTTCCTGTTCTTAGTGGAATCCTGTGCTGGAGCTTAAGCTATAGGGATCTATAAAGGCAAGAGAGTGGTGGTCTGGTCTGGTGGGACCTTTATGTGCTAAACAACACGGTGATAAGTTGCTGTTTGAAGGGTTTGACTGAGGGAAGTGTGACTGTGAATAATAATGATGGATGGATGATAGAAAATTAATAGTTTTATATTAAATCCACACAGCTCTGATATTCTCTTTCTGCTGAAAAAGAACATCAGCTGACTCCTCTCTGAGATGTATTTTAGGTGAATGAACTCATCTAATAGCAGCATACCCTTTGATATAGTAGCTGTAACCGATGTTTTAAGACCACCCCATTAAATTAAAAATAAAATAAAATTTAAAAAAGCTCCAATGGTTGTAGTTGAGGTGACTTTCATGGCTCAACATCTCCAAACGCGGACTCTAGCTCCCTCTAGTGTTCAAATAGCGCTGGTGTCAGAGCGCACGGAGATGTGAGCGGGGCCCCTGCACAGGCTGCAGCCTCCGCTGAGGGCCCGGAACATCAAACTGAGCATTAAATAGATTTTGAGAAATGAAGGATTATATTATGGCATTATATTTTGATAGATTGATGAGAAGTATCGGAGGTGATGTTAAAATAAGTCAAATAAATAAATATCAGCAGGAATGAGGAAGAGGAGGTCGTTTACTGAGCAGAGAATGAAGGTTAGATGAAGTTAAATGAACAACTGAGAGAAATAAATCGGGAAGAAAGCTGATTAAATATGATCGATTATTGATCGGATTATTGAGGTTGATAAGCTTTTTTTCTAATTTAAGTCTTGATTTTTGTTGAGTGTTTAATTTCAGACCTGAAATTCTGAAATTAAAAAAAAAACGTGTTCTCCTTCAGGTGTGCTCTGAACCTGTGCTGTAAATATGATTTTAATTTTAATTTTGTGACCCAAAAAAGTGTTCTAAACAGCTTCCGGCGTCATTCTTCTAATTTCACGTGGCTTTACTTAAAGTCAACTTACTTGGTTTGTAATACGTTCAGTTATTTTTATTAATTTACTTTTATTTATTTTATTTCATTATTATTTTGTTCATTTTTCCGATGCGGCTGACTTCTACTCTGATAAACCGCCAGAAACAGATTTTTAATTTTAACAATATTTCACATCTAAACTTTATTATTATTATTATTATTATTATTATTATTATTACTATTATTTTTATTATTGGGCTATTACGGTTGGGCTTTTTAAACAGGTAACAGCAGCAGTAAGGATAATAACAGAGTGTATTCATGATGTCATTGTGTGAGTGTACAGAGCATTTATTCCTCCGCGGTGATGAGCTGATGGAAATGAAGTTAGATCCTGTAAATCTCTCCGCGGAGCTCCTCTTTACTTCCACCTTACTGAAGGCTGAGCGGGCCGCACCTCAGAGAGCTTTAGTGATAAATCATGTATTTTTAATGAATATCAATAGAAGAAACCCCCCCCCCCCACGCACCCCCGCCCCCCCCCCCCCCCCCCCTCCCAAAAGCCAGGGCCCGGGCCGGGCTATCTAATTAGATTAAGCGGTGGTGAGGGGCTGCGCGGGGCCGGACGGGGGAATAGCTCTGTAATGATGCTGGATCACTGCAGCGGCTTTCTAATGGGCTCTGAAGCACCGCCACGGAGCCCAACTAGGGGGCCCTTTCAAACCATTAACACTGAGGGGTGGGTGGGGGGGGGGCATGACAAATCTAATGTGACATGACACCCTTCTGTCTCAGTCCGTCTCTTAACCAGAAAGATTCAAGTCTCTTATTGGGAGTTCATACACTACATTACTACACACACACACACACACACACACACACACACACACACTGTGGAGTCATTTATTATTATAGGTGATCGCTTATATAATAAGTTATATTTGCTGTCATTAATGGCAAATAACACTTGTCTCATCTAAAGAAAGACGTTAAAAGGGAATAACTGCTCATGAACCCTTTACATACTGTTCATATTCTGACTCATAATTACAATTCACATTCATAAATTCCCATCAGTCATTATTCATCATTAATGAAGAGTGTATTCTATTGATTTAAGGAAAAAAAAGACATCCATAATCACTATTTTATAGTCCAGGAGGACAGTTTATAGAATATGGAGATGTAACAACATGGTTCATAAAGGTGTTTTTTAAATGTTGTGTGTTTGAATATATAAACGTGTATCAGCTGCATGAAAATAGAAATATTTTATTTCCACTTTTGTATATTTGGGGTTACATCAGGAAAAGTCAAGCTAAAAGAAAAGTGTACAGGATGTTTTACAGCTCTAAAATGTAAAAATGTTAATTTTGACTCTGAACAGTGTGTAAGGGTTGAATAGTGATCCTACAGCTTAGTCTAGAACATTATATTTATTCATTCTTACAGCCGAATGTGTGTGATGTTTTGGGACACCTCACAGATCCAAAGGGACTTCACAGAAAAACAAACTGAGCACCACACTAAAATAATAGAAATGAACTGAAGGAAAACAAAGACGCAGAAATGCAGATTCATGCATTTTTAGTGCTGCTGCAGAGTTTTGCTGCAGGATCTGAGGTGAGGTTGAAAGCAGGTAGAAAAGCTCAAACATACATGCTGTGAGAAGAGCAACGAGTCCTTTAAAATCAACTGGAAGGTGATGCAAAGAGCCTGAAAATGAAGGTTATTTGTTCTCATTAAGAGTGTGGATGTGATTTTGGCCATAAAGGCAACATAAAGCACTCCTTATTAAACCCTATAAGAACACTGTGATATGGGAAATAACTGTTATAATGTGATGAGAGGAACAGAACAGTGTGTGTGTGTGTGTGTGTGTGTGTGTGTGATCAGTGCAGATATATATAGGAATATTAATGAGAAATGATAAGTAGCACACACATTAGAAAAGGGTAAATTGGGAATCTTTCAACAGTCACATTGGTTCATTTTGGACATTTAAAGCATCTGATTAAACACCTGAGTCTCACCTGAGGCCTTTTACACTGATCAAATCTTTCATAGATATAGATTTTGGGGTCATTTATTAATTTGGAGAAGTTTTGGGGAATGTCTGGGGACTTATCAAGTGACAGTTTGCTATTGAAGTACAGACGTAATGGAGAGAATGTGAGATATAACTGACATTTCTGTGTCATTCACTATTTTATATAGCAAAGAAAAAGTTGTGGTGTCCTCCATAACTTTATCTGCTATGGGACATTAAGTCTCTCTGCTGGAACTCAGAAGAATCTCATTCATTCTCACGTCAGGTTTTTTTTTCCTCAGTGCTTCGGAGGAATCTTCATCATTACAGATGGTCAACACTGACTGCTTCATATGTCAAATCCAGCACAAAATGCAAATACAGGCATCAGTATTAATTCATTTAAGATCCCTAAATTATTTATGGATTAATGAATTGTAAATTGAGCCTCTGACACTTGATGGATTGTCTCAATCACTCAGTCACTCTCTGATCCACGTGAAGCACAGATGATCTCAGCTGCTTATTGATGCATTTATGAAAATCACACTTCACTTCTGTCTAATTCATGGCAACAGTTATTATTGTTATTATTATTATTATTATTATTATTATTATGAGTTAATAGTTGAAGTGCCATGAAGAAGCAGTGTGTTTACATGCTTATTCATTTTGAAGTGAGTTAGTGGACGTGAGGAAAATGAAAAATCCATAATCACTTCTATCATTTAGTTTATTTAAAAAGAAGTACATTTAGCCTACATTCCTACTTTTATTTTGAAGGATTATTAATAATGTAACACATACAGAAATATGTATTGTAGGTGCTGCTTAATACACATGATGAACATCTTCATTAGACTTATTATTTCATTTTCGTCTTCTTAATTTCTGTATTTATTATTGTTCTCTCTAATTGGTTTGTTAACACATCAGTTTATTTGCCCATCAGGCTAATAAAGAAAGTAGAAAAGAAAGGAGGAAATTAGAACGTGATTCAACATTTCCACTGGTTGTTGAGTTAATGAGAGAATCAGTTGACCACAAGAGGGCGATAAAGAGCTTCAAATATCCTCCAAAATGAGCTACTGACCTGTGGATGGAGACTCATTGAAACACCACAGAGCAGCAGAGTGACGGCATGTTTCATCTCCTATACAAGCTGCTACTGATGATGATGATGATGATGATGAAGATGATGGCTGGATGAACTCATGCTTTTAGGTTTGTCTGTGAAGATGATGCACATTTCAATTAGTGTGAGCACTGATGATGCATTTTAAAAATATGTTCAGGATAAATCTCCTCCCAGGGGCAATAAAGTTGAAATTGGACTGTTTGTATATTATGTATAGTATTACACACATGCTTACTAGTAAGTAATGAAATAGTTAATTATATAGTCAAATATTTATCATGGATTATGACATAAATGGTCATTTCCAGTGGACTGATGCTTAAAAGTCTTGAACATCTCTCTCTCTCACACACACACACACACACACAGAATAACATTTGAAGTGTGTGTTGCACAGAATTTCCGACTAATGAAAACACAGTCTGCCTTTTTTAGAGTTTGTTTGATATCTTAAAGCAAACAGTGAGATTCTGTGGAAGCACTCTGAGTTCCTGCAGTGATGCTGTACATTTAGTCTGTCAGAGGAGGACACAGTGACACCTTCACTTTGGAGATCATTTACACCTACATGCTGTCTTCACTTCATAGCAGTCAGTCAGTTTACATGCAATATATTATTCATAGCTTTATTGATTGATTTGTGATTGGTTGTCTGTAGCAGGTCAAATGAAATTGAATATTAATAAGGCTGTGAAAAAGTGGAAAAAATTATGATCTTGTCACCATCGATGTTTTCTAAGTGAAATTCTACATTGTCTATAATGTTGGTGTATGATCCAGTATGGGACAGACAGGCATTCACAACTATATAGATTCTTTTTTCTAATCAGCAATGTAAAGACTAAAACATTTCAACTCAAAATGTTCATGATTAAAAGGATTGATGATGATTAAGTCAGAACATTTGACATAATACTTCCACCTGGTAATCTGAGCTGATGTTTCAGTAACTGATGATCTTCTGAACATGGTGATAATGTTAGGAAAACACATCTGTGACTGTGTATACTCACCTTAACCAAACATACTAAATAAAGTGTGTGTAATGCTTTCAAATTGGCTTCATGTTCAGGAAAAGGATGCTCGTCATTATCTTCCTGGGAGTCTCAGATGAAAGACATGACATACCCATGAACTCATTTGATTTTAGATGTCTTTTGTCCTGCAACATGCATAAATCACGTGACAGAAAGATAAAAGATGGAAAATGAATATATGAGGTGAAAAAATGGGACTTGGTATATTTTTTCCTCATAATGGCTACATGTGGATGGTTCTATCAGGGTCAAACAGAGATCAGAATCAGATTTATTGCCTTTGAATTTTGTAGAGGGAATAAATACAGACATTTCTACATTTAAAAAATGAGATGCCGTCCCCTGTTCCACCACAGGGTGGCAGCAGGAGCCTGGAGTGAAGAGCAGGGTGTTGAATTTCTACCGGCTGAAATGTAAAGAAACTATAGTGATAAATTAAAAAAGGAGTCTGTCATATATATTATTAAAACCATCACCCATGTATCACATTCAGAGAAGAACCAAATACTTTTATTATATATTTATAACAATGTAATATTGCTAAAAGTCAGCAGACAACAGGATCTTTTCCTACCAGTTCAGCCTCACCTCATGTATCTCTCTGAGTAATGTCTCTATCCTTCTTGTCTCTTCTCCTCTGTCTATGTGAATGGTGTGATGTGAGTAGTTTGTCCTCCTGACAGGTCTCCATGGCGATGGAGGTCAAATGTGGCTCAGGTCCTAGTCTGTTCTGGTGTCACCTGGAAGCTGTTCTGTGTATTATTCATCACATTCTTCATATATATTATAAATACTCTACCATTTTTAATCTTGTTCAATTCTGTAATCTATGGTTTGTTTCGTACACACATCCTGAGAGATGGGAACACTTCTCTGTTGCTCTTCCTGAGGTTTTTTATGTTCCCCTGTTGCATATTTGTGATATTGGGTTATAGAAATCAAACTGACTTGACTTACCATGATATACCATAATACATCAAGTTTTTCAAAGGTGGCTAACCAGTATTATACAAATAAAAGGGAGAAGATTCTCTAAGTCTATCGTAAATCCTTCTTTGCCATTGCTGTCTACATGTAAAGACTTCAACCATTATTCATGTTCTCTTAACTAACAGAGTGGGTGTAAATCACCACATTTACATGGAACTCTGTTTTCACTGTAGCTCATCTTACCGTCAGTTTTACAGCAGGTGGATCCAAGAAAAAAATGGAAATGGAAGATGCATTTCTTTATGTAGCGTTCAAACCACCGATGTAGAACAAACTGTCACAATCACATTGATGGTGTTAAATGAAGCTCTGAAACACCTGCTTCACAATAAAAACGAGGCCACTCCCTTTCGAAAAAGCCATGATCTTCTTCCACACAGTCTTTTATTTGTAAATAATAAAAATGAACTCTTGAATATAAAACATACACATCAGTAGAGCCACATCTGTTATACAAACAAGAACTGTTGCAGTGAATACTTTGTCTTTCGTCTAGAATCGTGGTTTGGGAGTGGGGAGCCATGGGCTGTAAACAATCAGTATTCCTGGAGTAATACTGACAAAGGAAAGGGCAGTCGGCCACACCGCCAAGAGTTTCAACAGAAACGTCTGCAAAATATGTCTGCAAAACCAGATTTCTCATTGGCTTTAGAAGTCCAGTCCAAACCAATAGTAATAAACAGGAGGGGAGGGGGACTGAAGGAAAACAAAGTAAACTTTGTTCCAATTGTTTCTGCATTGTTTTATTTTTTTCTGCAACTGGCAAAAAAAATAAAGGCCTATTAGCGCCCCCCTGTGGCTCAGTGCCGCTCAGCGGTTCGAGCACATCGACAGGACGCGGATTCCCCTCAACGAGATCAGGAATGTTTGTGTGTCAGCGATGTTTTGTTTGTTCATAACTTAAGTTCAAGCCGCTCATCCTGATTTGTATGTACAAGGTGTGCATGTGTGTGTGTGTGTTGGTGACGGGTGTACAGTCAGATACACTCTTTTTATATTCATATATCTATATCTTTATAATTTCTGTCAAACTCATAATGATACTTCATATACATTTAGCTGTTATACGCACATTCTCTATCTCTGTCTCTAGCCCCGACTGTCTTAAACTACAGTTTAGACACCTACAGCCTCAGTGACGCCAGGGGCTCGAGTATGCTCAGTACTACAGAACAGCACTGTTGTTCAAAGGGTTCAAAGAAAAAACTGAAACAAAGAGAAGTTTTTTTTTTCCGGAGACTTCCTAATACGGATATTTAGACCCAGAGTGGTAGGCGTGGCCTGGGCAGAGTTGATTCCCCCCCATTGGTCCGCTCCTGTTAGGGGGCGGGGATGGCTTGGCTTTTCTCGGTTTGTATTCATATTCAGTACGAGCAAACTGTACAAGAACATGCAACATACAAGCTGGCCTAAAAGTATGTGGAACTAACACACATAGTCTAGTCTTTTTTTCTGTTTTTGTTTTTTTGAGAATTGTTCGTTAATTTGTCTCGTCTTTGATTTTACAAAAAAGTAGAGAACCAAACGGAAACTAAACAAATGGAACAAAAGAAACGTGCATGCAGCTTGGGGCCGGGGGCCGGGGTGTCCCCCGAGTCATGCTGCTCCCTCCTACAGGGGGAGTGTGAGGGGTCAGGGAGGGGAAGAGACTGAGGTGGGGGTGGGGGTAGTAGTGGTGGTGGTGGAAGTTGGGCAAAGGGTGTTCGGGCGAATGTGACCTGACCTTTATCGTCGGCCTATGGCGCAGCATCGCTCGAAAACCAAACATACACACACACACAGAGGGAGTCTGCACCTTATGGTACCATTCTGAACTCTAGGCAAAACAAAGGAGGAAAAATGATCCCAAATGAAAAAGAAATAAAATAACAAATAGTTAAATTTGGCCTCGATTTTCTTTCTTCTTTGTTAAGACAAAGAACAAAACTTAGTGTTTTGTCTCTGTCTGAATAAAGCAGTCCAGCTTTTCTTGTGCTTGCTTTCATATCTCACAACAAGGCTAAGAATGTGCACGTGCGTGTGCAGGCTCCCTTTCCTTAAAAAGGTTACCAAACCGTGCCAAACCGCTGCCCCTCGTGCTCATCTACACCGACACTGTTACCATGGTAACATCGGTAGAGACAACAGCCAACCTCAGTGTGACGGTACAGCTGCATGAAGCTGCATCAGTTTGCTACTTTACTAACTCCCACTCATCCCTGTGGCCTAGCAGTGAGCTCTACTCTGATTGGCTGGAGGGCTACTGGGTGGAGGACTCCACTTTGATCGGGTGCTCTGATAGGGGCTGCACGAGAAAGGAAGGACAAAAGAAAGAGAGAGAAGTGAACGATAACGACAGAAACCTCCACTGCTGCAGCTCAGAGGAGAAAACAAAGAAAGCAAAGCTTTGAAAACAAAAAGGTGCAAGGAGGAGGAAGAGGGAAGGTGTGAGACGTGATTGTCAGACTCCAGCTAAGCTTTGATTGGCTAGTTCTGTCTCTCCCTCTCTCTCTTTCTCTCTCTCTCATTCCCTGTCTCTCCGTCTGGTTTTTCATTGGTTGACCGAGGGCTTCTGGTTGTCGTCCTTGGGCGTGATCACGCCCTCTGCTCAGTTGTGGTCCAGTAGCTGTGGTCCATGATTTTGTCATTTAAGGTATATTGGGGGGGTTTGCGGTCACCTTTCCAGTCACTAGGACCGAACGCCGGGCGGCGGTCCTGAGCTGTCCAATGACGTCTGAGACGCCAGCCGCGTGAGCGGAGCTAATGTAGGGTCCACCAATGAGGAAGGCGGAAACAGTTTGTACCAGCCAATCACCGTGCTTGAGAGGTCCAGGTCCTCCAATAGGATCTGTGCTACACCCATGAAACATTTGTGGTCCAATCGTCCATAGTCGCCCCACACTATCACCTACAGGAGAGAACGTAGAGGTAAGTACAACTAGTGACTGTAAACAAACACATTATGACTGTGTGTAAATCATTTCTTAACACATGAGGGCAGCAATAAGTCATGCTAGGATGACCAAGGCTGTCTGCTTTAAAAGAATGTTGGATTAACGTTTTTAGAACAGGAAAATACAAAGTCTCAAAGTTCTGAGAGTCCAAGTAAGTCTGATATCATTCAAGACAAATCAGGGCTCACATAATATGAGTCAAGTCCTGGTCAAGTTTCACATTAACTTTAAATGTTTTACACACACACACACAAACACACACACACACACACACACACACACACAATATTACCTGAAGCACCTTGCCCTGGGGACCCTCTTCAAAGAGCAGATGCTGCTGGTAGAGGGGCTCCAGGGTCTTTCGTGCAATCTTAGTTTTCTTTTTGGCTTTACAAGATCCACTATCCAGCAGGTACACCTTGACATAGGGAGCTGGGGATGGAGGGATGGAGTTAAAAAAGAAGAAAGAGAGAGAAATGATGTTGGGTTGTGTTTGACATTCAGGCATCAGACAATAAGTGCTGTTTCTCAGGTTTGAGTGTGAGTGTTACCTGGGAGGGATTTGGAGCCTGGTTTGGGGGTAAGGCCTCGTGCCCTGATCACCTCCACCTCCAGCTGGCCTTTCTTATCCATCAAACCGATCTGAACATCACCTGTGTGTATGAGAAACACACAAACAGACCCCATTTAGACATGTTTGCTCGTACCCAGGTTCTCACAGCATGTACCCACAGATAAACACATTAGTAACAACAGACTGACACTAATGTGGCAGCTTGTTTGCACATTCCATATGAACATAAAATTCGTAGAAATTTCGTGGAAATTTAAAACGTGTGGTGTCATCACTCACCCATGGCAGGTGTTGCCAGTGTTTGCCGGCCCACCAGCTGACCAGGACCTAAACCGTCCAGGAAGTCACTGAACTGACTGTCGGCACCCAACCGCATCCCTGAGAAGATCAGACTGACACACACACAAATTATTCAGTAATTCCCACATCACCTTGTCCCTATAATGAGATTACTGCAAGATACAACAGATATTATGAGCTGTGCATAAATGACATTTACTCTCAACGTCTTTTCTTGCATAATTGAGTCTTTTTTGGAGTAACTGGGAGAGGGCAACCTTGGCTACTGAATAAGAAATTGAATTGGCTACTACCCATATCTGCCATAATTGGCTGCCTTTTACCAGGTACCTTCTGACATAATAACTAAAAGTCTACAGACACACAAGTCAGCCTTTCTGAAGATGATCGTAGCTACAGTGGAGCTGAAATAAATGCTACATTTTTTTAAATTCTGATGTGTGCGGATAAATGTTTACGCGGTTCACCATCTTAGTTTAGCATGTTAGCATGCTAACATGCGGTAATTAGCAGTAAACACAAAGTACAATTTAGGCTACCAGGAATGTTATTAGTCCGTAGATAGTTAATTAAAAATTGGACCTGATGACGGCACTAGGTAAAAAGGAGTACTCTGCTCATTTAGCATAGCACTCCTTTAGCATTGTCACACTCAATATGGGCCATTTAAAAAAAGGATCAAAATCCATAGCAACAGAACCAGAGGTACTGTCTTACTAATTTCACACATTCCTCTCGCTTATCAGAAGCTGGGGTTACATTACCCACAATGCAACTCAAGTCAATTAATTCCACTGAACAGATTATGCTAGTAGATATTGCATGCTATTGTAGACTTAAGCTGTACAACATAACCACTGTAAGTCATTTAAGGCCACAAAAGACTTCATACAACTTGTTTCATAAATGCAATAGTACTCCAACACTTGGAAACACACTTTGAGTAAAACTGGTATAGTTCCCCTTTAAGGGACACCTTTAAAGGGCATCTTCTTTTTTTTATAGCAATCCATCCAATACTTTTTGAGACATTTCATTCTCAACTAAAGTAATGGGCTGACTGTCCAATATTGCCAACCTTGGAGTCACCCTGCTGGTGTAGCTAAAATACAAAAACATGGTAGCAGTGTGCCCTTGTACCATCAAACTTCAACCCCCAATAAAACAACTTATGAAGCATGAGAGAGATCACATTTAAAGTATCTTCTGAGCCTAATGTAGCCAGGACTGCACCTTGTGTTGTTAATACCATTAAAATGCCATCACAGCTGTCTGCTTGATAGATCCACCATCCCAAGACCCCTTACCTCTTCCTAGTGAGCTTCAACTAGTGTGCAGTAGTACACTGAGCATACGGTCAATACAACAAGTTTTCTGTATAAGTCCTATATAGCTCATATATAGACTGGGCACATGTGTCACTGTGTACTTACTTCCCCTCAGAGCTGTAGCTGTTCATGCTGCCGTCGGTGGATTCTCTGCTGGCCTGCCGGTTCATGGCTGTCGTTCCTCGTGGGTACTCCACCGCCATGCCAGTCTCCACGCTCCTCTGTATGCTGCTGCTGCCCCCCTTACCAACCTTTTTACCTGTCGGAGCTTCTATGCCAAACACAGAACGGGGTGTTAAGCCACGGGTCTTTTTGTACATGTCATTGTAACCAAGGGTGTTGTCAGTTATCAGGCATCTCATGTCATACATACCCAAAATTCTAATTGGACCATCATTTGGACAAGGCAGGATATAGACTATAATATAATATAGGCTAAGAACTTTCAGACACTGTCAAGTCATACTGAATTGTTTTCAAGGTACCAACTCTGACAAGCCTG
The DNA here is from genome assembly GCF_027409825.1 of Scomber japonicus. Lineage (NCBI taxonomy): Eukaryota > Metazoa > Chordata > Actinopteri > Scombriformes > Scombridae > Scomber > Scomber japonicus. The sequence goes on along the minus strand of NC_070591.1, from coordinate 28,477,090 downwards.
ATAACTAAAGGCTGAGATCTAATCTCTATGCAGGCCATCCCATGCAAATTTATATTCCATATTCCAAGGTGACCTCAACAACATATTCACATATTTCAAATCAGTGTTTTAAATCTATGAAACCCTTAAAACCTGCAATATTAGCTGATGAGGTCACTACAGGAAGATGTGGTTGATGTAAATATGACTCAGTCAGTCCACCTACAGTAGATCTGGAGTGTTTGGCAGGGTAAGTGAGGGATTGAGGGGTTCAGGAGATCATAAAGTGTACATCCAACCTTAAAGGAAGAGTTCAGCTCTTTTTCAAAGCCTGCTGTTTTAAGTCAAACTGAAAAGAACCATAACCAGTGTTTCAGGTGATGACGGATATCAAGCCAGATTTAGTTTGATTTTATTATTGAAATCAAAGTCGTGAAATGTGTTGTTTGTGAATTTGTTCCATTGACTCAGCCAGGCTTCTTCTAGGACTGAACCAGCCTTTAAACATGATGGTGGTAGAAGAGGGTGGAGTAAGGAAGCGTGCCGGAGACAGAGTGCGGGGAGGACTGGAAGTGGTACCTTTGTCTGTCAATCAAAGCTACTCTCTAACTCTCTCGTTGTATTCTCTCTCTGTGGTTCCCTGCCTCAGTTTGAGCTACTCTGTCTGTATCAGTGTGGGTAAAAAGTGTATTATGATGTTTTAGTAATATACTTGTACTTGAAGTCATGTCTCACAATACAATTTAGAGAGACATCAGAAAAGTTGTGTGTAACAGCTGCTAGATAATATTTAACCCTCTACATGTTTTAGTAATATGTAATATGATATGATGAGCATCTACCTGCTGTTAAGTGTGTCTTTCTGTCTTACACTGTGTGTCTCTACCTGCCTTTAAAACTGTCTGTCTCTCTAACTATTGCTTTACCTTTCTGTCTTTCCGCCGCCTTACCCGCCGCCTCTGAAATAACACACACAACAACAATAAACAACAATAAACAACAACAACAAACAGCAACAGTGGATACACTGGTAAAGCTCTCTGTGTGACAGTCTCAGTAGATGTCTGCTTTCTGCCTTGGGTTGTTGTGCTATCATTATCTCAGCTTCTGGTTTACATGTGTGCAGTCTGGAATAAAATCACACTGCGTTTTAAACTGTACTTGTAGTTTAGTCTGATTTCATTTGTGTTGTGTCCTGTAGAAATCAACACAAGTCAGCATATTTGACATTTAACTTAAACATGATGGAGACTTATGCTGTGTCTCAAATCTCAGACTTCTGTACTTACACTTAATATTCAGAGTGAGTAAGTGCATTCACACTGAAAAGTATGGAAAATTGCACTGCACTATGAGTATCTGGATGGTGCGCTCTAAACAGTCTAAAAGTTGAGTGTGGACCTATGGATGCTTTTCGCACTACAGGGTTGCTATCTTGGCTACGTAGCGGACGTGTAGCACAGTGTACTAACAGAAGTGTACTATTAGAAGCATGTGATTTGAGACACAGCATTAGCCTAAGTGAGGTTTGAGGTCACAGAGTTCAGTTTAGGGGCTAATATAAGGGCTCATTACTACAATGTCTGACTAGTTGTGTTATGATATTGAAAGCAATAATTGGATATTTTTGGGAAATGTTCTTTGTGGTATTAAGTCACTCTTAAAGTCATTACTAGTGTTTTTCCATCAGTGGGACTCCTGACCTGTAACCTGGAGCTTCCTATACCTGCACCTATAAGATAGCTGGTTCTGCTTTGTTTTCTACTGTACATCTTGAATGAGATGATGTGTCCAAATTATTTGACATATACTGCATATAAACATCAGTATGGAAAGGTGACATCGAGACAGACGTCTACTTTTGTTCAAAAATGTGTTCTCCATAGTTCTTTGTTATATAAAATGAACATGAATCACTGAGGACGTGGTTACTGCTGTGTTATTGTATTTATTGTAACTGAGATGTGACACATCTGCTTGAGTTATCACAAATGACAGCGCTGAGCGTCTTCCCTCCCTCTGTGAGTACCTGGAGCTTGATTTAGTAGCAACCTAAAGGCTTCCAAAAAATTTCACTCCCGGAACTTATAACCAAAGCGGACAGAGGACAGTGGAAAACACAAGCAGAACCCCAGACAATAGCTACAGGTTCAGCTATGAGTCACTAAGCTCCAGTTATGGAAAAAAACACTATATGTGTAGAATTTGATAAGTTCAGACAGCAATGTGCTTCTTCCTCTTGGGATGGTCTTTGTCTACAAACAAAACCATATGCTATCAGACTGATTTGAAAGACACTATAATCACAGAAAAATTCTACATAAAGTGGCTTTAAGAGAAGTTGATGAATAACCTTTAAAGTAAAACCAGCTGTTTCAGCTTTACTGGAGAGGATAAACATTGCACATCATTCTTTCTCTTTGTGTATGATCTGCTGGCAAAGACTCTGGAAAGTTTACCTCACAATATGAAACTGAATAAATGTCTTTAGAGGCTGCCAATCTTCTTGGCAGTGCTATTATTTATTTACAGTAATTCTATTAATGTCTTAAAAGGATTGTGGAAGGGATTCTGTAATGAAGTGATACACACAGCAACTTTAGAGACCTTCTCACTGAGGATCTAGGTGGAACGTGATGGTTTCTGAGACGTTCTCTGACCTGTCTGGCTGAGTTGCGAGGTACTCCGGCTGCGTCTGGATGGCAGGATGTTGACCACGCGTTGGCTGAGGCTGTTGCGCCGCTTTTTGATTCCGCTTCCCAGGCTTCCGAGGGCCGTGTCTGATTGGCTGCCGTCTGCGTGGTCCATGCCGTAGATCTCGCCGCTCACGCTGGTGGTGATCATGTGGCGGCCCGTTGCGCGCATGGCCCGGCTAAAATCGGTCGCATTTATTTAATAATGGCTTCATGACAACAGGCATGATTAGTGTATAGCGTAGATATATGTTTGTACCTGAAGCGTCCCCTGACTGGTCTCTCTGACTGGATGGACATGTAGCTGGTGCTACTGATGCGAGAGGCACTGCTGGTTCGAGAGATGGCTGACACGTCGCTGACATCACTGTCTGAGGACTTATGGGAGATGTTCTCGCTGCTCCTCCTCTGGTCCTTATAGATCTGCAGGAAAACACACATTGTTGCTATGAGATAATAGATGGTCAATATTTTACATGTGATACAATGTGAAAGGTGTCATTCACTCTGAAACTCCCTTCAGCCCTAATAAGCATTTTAGTATCTTTGCACATGTTTTGATTTCATATTCTTCACCATTTTGGAAATGTGTTGGATCCACTGTACCTTCCTAGCATCAAATGTGACAAAATGAGTTACAAGCTGGTGAACAGGGTGGAGCATCTAGAAAATACAAAGCTACATATCTTCCTCAGGAGTTGGTGGAGACCAAACAGAGCTGACAGAATATTATTATATTATTATTATATTATATTGAATATTGGGCTTACATGGACCAGGGGGGACTCATAAATGTCACATCCATTAGATTATTCATGGTAAATCCAGCTTTTTAAGTGATTTTACATCATGTTCTCATTGGCATTAAGAAATGATTAACACATGTTAATTGATTGACAATTCTTACATATACATCCTTTGTTTATTATGAGTGAATGCAAATTGATTAGTAGCGGATAATAGAGCTGGTTCTGCTCACTCACACAGCTGTTTTTAATTATTGAGGGTAATTAGTCTACAACTTCTTTATCTGTATTTACTACTTAGTTTCAAGATAACACCATCAAATGTTAACAAATGTTTAAGTTGGTACCTTAGTAGTGTAAATCAGTTACGACAAAACATCAGCAATGCCATCCAATCAGATTCCAACAATTATGTAACTTTTATGTGTAACGTAACTTCCATTTTAAAAATTTCTTGGTTCAATACATTAATAAACAGCTCTATCAGGTCAAATCAGTAACAGTTACTTGTTTGTCTTTTTGTTATAACTTACATTATAACCAGGTTAAGTATCAACTCACAAACAGCTGGGGCATCTGGCTTCTGTTATTGCACATTTTGCCTCACTGGTGTGTCTTACTGCGTGGCTTCATACAACTGAGTCATCATTAATGTTATTAATTACACTTGTGCTTTTCCTGCAATGCTGAGACAAGTGTCTGTCGTTAAAAGGGACTGTAAGAGGAGGTCTAAAAACCTGTGTTGGTTTATCAAGGGTGTGCACAATAATGCACGTTGGAAGTAAGATTAAAATCATGTTTAGACGGTATTACATTTTTTGTCTGGTCCAGTCTGTGTCATTTATTTCTATGACTGTTAGTTAATAAGTAGTTTACATGTCAATTACAACATATTTATGGTGAAATAATGAATAAATTAATTAATATACTGTATCAGCTATCAAATAAGACTGAAGTCTGTTAGAGCACAGTATTAGTATTATTATTGGTTTCAAAAGAGAAATCCATTCATCTTATGATCAAAATACTGTTTCAGAAACTTGTAAATGAAAGCTACTGTATTGTAAATCTCTAAACATTCAGTTATTCAAGTCTTGATCACCCTCCATCATTAACCTTTATGTATTTTAATCTATATCACAGCATTAACTGCTACTTGTTGGATGTTTTGGCCCGTCTATGTTGATGATCTATATCAGATTTAAATCATTTCACATTCAGTCGGATGTGAGAGGGGAAGTGTAATGCATCACAAACACAGTACAATAAAGTTCTACTAATGGCATGTACACATGTGTAAAAGACAAGATATCGCCATTAAGCTGTCAGTTTTCTGTAAGTTAGTGGATTGGGAAAACCAGCCAGTATGGATCATACATTTCAGTATTTAAAGGTGTTAGGCGCATTCTTGAGTGACTGCCCGGTTGGAACCAATTCATTCTATTGAGTGGTCTCCATCATTACTGTAACATAATTTATTACTTTCTTAAACAGTAAAATTTGCTGCGATGCACTTCAGCAACATTACGGCTTGTAATATCCAGCTGGAACCCTTATAGTCCTTCTCCACTCTCCTGATGAGTTTGTTATAAAGTGGACTGTCAGACTGAGTGAAGCCAAAAAAAAAAAGGGGGGCTGAGGCCCACCTCCCGTTTGTTCTTCAGGGATCTGTCCAGGTCCTGTTGGCTGGAAGTGGTGGCTGTTGACACCCGGTTGGAATGAACCCTCATCTGGAGCTGACGAACGCGCTCCTCTGCTACCAGGGCTGTACACACACACACACACACACACACACACACACACACACACACACACACAAAACTCAGTTAACTACCATTTCACCAGACCCTGTACTGTAAATTGTCCCTGAATGTGTGGCAATCGGTGAGAATGTGGAAGAGACATAAAGTAGATACTTGTCAATAGCATACAAGTCACTCACACTTGCATGATTCAGCATTGAAAACACACACACATACACACCTTGTTCTGCGGTGTTGCTCTTGGGGGGAAGCTGCGGGAGTTGCCTCACCCTGCGGGCCGAGGAGGACGTCACTGAGGAGGTAAGAGACACACCACCTTGGAGGTGGCCCCTAACGCAAAATAACATGGTAGCGATAGAGAGAGGGAAGGAGAGATGGAGAAAGAGAGAAGAAGAATGAAAATAAAAAAGAATGGGAGTAAAAAGGAGAGAAAATGGAATTGGGGTCAGTATATGTATGAACCAGTGTGCTGGTTGCTGGTTGGACGTTGGACATTTCTTTGATGCAGTCTTATTTTGAAGGAATGCACTTTTCGTACATTTGTGTGAAAACATTAAGTAACAGAATGTGGCTATAAAAGCATCAGCGACCAATCAGTGGCGACAACATATTCACGAAGAGAAGCAGAGTGAAGCTTGGGGGGTTCGGGGGGGGGTTTGACAAGTGAGGGATCCTGTTGCCAAAAAAAGAGCAGCAAAAAAAAAGATTTAGACAGTGAAAATACACATAGAGAAGGTGTTACCAAAGAAAGCCTTCAAGCACAAATCCCACCATGTCTGCAGACAGTCATTCATTCTAATCCACTCTCATACAAGAATCCAAGAACAGCAATCACTTTCCCAGGTTTGTCTTTTCTGCATGTTGTAGTCATTTTATTAAGCCGCTGTACTTAGAATAAGGCAATGTAATAAATGACTAATGTTTAATAGAATCATTATTCTAAAATACACGATCCAAAGCTTATGTAGATCTTAGTAACCCGTGTGTTTTACAAATTACCTCGGTAAAAGCTTTCAGATGTTGCTTAAGGGACACTGGAACGGAGCAAAATATGCAACACAGGAATTTAACATGGACCACAACACTGCACTTACACGTCCACTCATATGACACGATTACAGTAGATAAAAACCACATATGTCCACACCACACGTATACAGTACATACACAAATATAGAGTAGCAGCAGCGTCCAAGGTCACGTAAAGCGCACACACATACACACACACACACACACACACACACAAACTGAGGAAAGTATGTAGGAGTGAAAGAGCAGCCTCATCTTGTTCCTTGTTCCTCTCCAGCACGACATCTACAGTAAATGAGAGGGCATGTGCCTCTGTGTTACTGGGATAGTTAGAGAGGACGCACTCATTAGAAGGGGAATCCCCTTACCGAGAGGCCGCAGTGAGGCCTTCTTTCCTCTGGAGCCTCTTAAGATGGAGGTGGGCTTGATTCTGATACACACCCACACACAAACACAAACAAATGCGACACAGTCACACACACACACGAGTGTCATACAAACCCAAAGCCGCAACACAGCGCACAAGCAGCAGCAATGCGGGAACAGAAAGGGGGAGAAAAGTATGGGGTTGAGGAAAAATGGAGAAAGAAAGAAAAACAAAAAGCAACAGAATACAAATAAATAAAACGTAAATCAAATTAAATGAAACATTAGCTAAATGTCTTGCTGGCAGGCAGCATTTACCTTCATTTGCTAAACATTCTGAATTGAAGAGTGAGCTATGTAGAAGAATGAAGGTTATGAAGGATCAACATCTAAACATCCAACCCTGTCTCCTGAAGATAACATGCCCTGATGTTTCCTCTTACACCATTATGAGGTTGATATATGAGGTTGATTTTAGTGAAATGCCTCAAAAACGACTAGATGGATGCCATGAGATTGTATTTGTATAAAAAAAATAGTTTAGGAGACAGCATTGATACAGGCTTTTTTGTGCCACATGTAGTCCTTGAAAACATATTGCGGGTTGTCTCTCCCTATGTCCCTTTCAGCTCTAAGTTGGTGTGCTGCTGAAAACTGCCATAATCTCACCTCATACTAAAGTTTGCTAGATGAATTTGGAGGAATTTATGAGTATGTGTTAAATTCCTCGAAAGTTACTTAAACCTATTTCTAATTTTCACTAACTACCAGTAAAATACCAATAAATATTGATGAATTACATATCTTGTGTCTATGTGACAGGCCATAAAAGGACATATTTACAATCCCTGCCATAATCTGCCAAAGATTTACTTAGAAATGTATGGTTCCTTCCAAACTTGTGAGTGGGTTCTAGACAAACCACGAACAGCATCAGGCTTTGAAGCCAATTTGACATAGTGGTCAAATTGGTCAAATACAACTTCTGCATCTGTCACATGATGCACACTGGCTCAAAAAACTTTTTTCCCTTGACTTGCATTGCGAAAGACTTGTGTAAATCAGCAGATACATTTGTTTAACGTCACACCCTCCACAAAAATACTAATTTGATCCATTTGGTTCAATATCTTTTTGAATGTCTACAACAGTTGCCTCCAACTTTTCAGCTCTCTTACACATCCATGGTCTGAGAAGCTATAATAGACAGTTTTTTAAGAAATTTAAGATTGGTTGTGTCATTTCAACCTCTGCTTACTATTGACCTCATACACTACTGTTTGCCCTGTGCTGAGTCTACAGTACATGCCTTACCTGCTACTGTCAGAGAGTTTCCTGCCAAGAGTGTGACATTCAGTTGTTTCCAGGGTCCGAGGCTGCCTGGAGAATGGTGGATGAGCAAAGGGAACAACACAGAACAGAAAAAAAAGATGGATGGATGGATGGGTGGATGAGAGGATGGAAGAGAGCATGATGGAGGATAAATCATTTAGATTTAGAAGAGTCTGACTCTGTCTGGGGGCTGTCATTGGCCTTATAAGTTTATGATCTGGAAAACAGGAAATAGGAGGCATGCTGTGATGGATGGTATGGTGGTGATATGAATAAGGAGTGCCACATACTCATGCTTCATCTGTAACTGTTAGTGTGTGTGTGTGTGTGTGTGTGTGTGTGTGTGTGTGTGTGTGTGTGTGTGTGTGTGTGTGTGTGTGTGTGTGTGTGTGTGTGTGTGTGTGCATGTACGCAGGTGTGTGTGTGGGTGTGTGTACCTCTTTGTACTGAGGTGAATTAAATTCTCTTGAGTGGGAAGTAGCATCCATATTCTCCATTCATGGACATGAAGATGACAAGGATGATACACACACACACACACACACACACACACACACACACACACACACACACACACACACAGCCACACTTATGAATTATGAACATCGTGAATTCTAAGTCAATGCTGGGCACTAAGCCTTGAAAAACAGCAACTTCTCAAAGACTGAGAAGAGAAGGCAGGCACACAGAAGCTGCAAATGCAATTCTCAGAACAAAAAGTACACTCTGAAAGACTGCAGGAAACAAACTCAACAAGGCAGGGTTTCACACCATAACCAGAACAAACTACAAGTTCAAAAAGAGCACAAACCCAGGCTAAATACAAAGCGAAGAAAAGATAGAATGCCAACAGGACAAAACTACTACAACAACCAGGGATGAAAACTACCACTACAATTCACCCACAAACTACAGGGCCATACAAGTGACCCTTTACACAATGTGACTGAAACAAAGTAGAATTTCAACAAGTTCTACGTTGTAAATCACGTTCACTCTCACTGTGTACTACTAATTCATCACCACAGTGCCAGGGGCTCAGGGTTAGCAAAGGAGAGTTAAACTACAAAGGAACAGCTAGTGATTTTATCTTGTATTTGATCAAATAACATTAAGTCACACAGTTATAACTTTAACTATTACTGGCTGCAAGAAAATAATCATTTCAATTTCTAAGATAGTTTAAGGAATAGTTCAATATGAAGCTATAGCAAGCTGGCAATTAGCTTAGGTTAGCATAAAACCTGGAAACAGAGAAATAGTTAGCCTTGCAGCACATTAAATTATGCTTATTTAATATGTACAAAACTGTGTAAAAAGGTGTTAAAAAAAAAGTGTGAAATGGCTAAACTGGAGTTAGATGCTACACACTATATCTAAAGCAGGAGCAGTAACTTCCTGGAGATTTAGCTATATCTCCTTGTTTCTAGTCATGCTAAGCTAACCATCACTTGACTGTAGCTTCATATTTAACTGAGGCAAGTTCAAACAAATTGTGTTTGTTTAATTTGATACAAGATAAAGTCACTCCCTCCACATAGTACTTTTATCAGAGAAGAGAGAAAGAGTTGCAGTAGTTTAGGTTACAAATTCACTTCCAGCTGTACACAGAAATATCAAAGCTTGGCAAAGATTGGCATTAGCTGCAAATACAAGGTAGAGCTTGACATCTGCCTGCACCTTATAAGACCCAACTGAACCTAGAGGATTTAAGTAAGCTTTGAGAGAATGAGTTCCTCACATTGATCAAAATAATAAAAGAGAGAAAAAAAATAAAAATGGTAACATATTTGATGATGTATTACATTTTTCTCATAAAAAGCCTGTCAACTTTCACTGAGATTGAACAGGAAAGTTTAAGGTTTGGGCCCTAGTGGGCCCCAGATTTTAAGGCACAAGTCAAGCTCTAGAAGGAAGCAGTTGGGGGTCCACAAAAGGGTACCTGTCATCTTCAGGGGAAGCATGTTGGATTAGAATCCTGGGACTTGCGGGACGTCTCCGGGGTAGGAAATGGGAGAAAGATTTTCTATGTGTACATGGGGGGAAAAATGGTTGATCATCTAATATGTGTAAGAGGGCAATAACGACTGTACACATGCATTCTCATAAGCAATGGCCACATACTAGAGCACCTTATCTGGTCAGATTAAAAAGGTCTTCTTTTTTTCCTGTTTGCAACTGCCCATTAAGCAGAGAATGCTGGCATCTTTTGGGGGAGAAGATATTTATCTTTTTTAAATAGTAGCCTTGAAAGTTGACAGACCATTTTTAACATGGTCAAATTTTACAATGCCAGTGTCCAATACCTTGAAATCTAGGGGTGTAACGGTAAGTGTATTCGTCCTCAACTGTCATAGTACGGACGTTACGGTTTGTTGCATGCAGTCGTATGAAGAATACACTCTCAAACCCAAACAAATACTGTCAAAATAGTTTAATAATCAACTCACTACTATTTATGGAACAATAATTCTAGAGCACGTATTCCACCTTGAAGGTTGTGGCAGCACCACTTAGCTATAGCCTACTCATGGGTAGCAAAGGTAGCTTGGTTACTCTGGTTACCTTTAGTGTTGCTTCAGTTAGAATGACAAATGAGAGATACATAGCACTGACTTTAAAACTATTATTAAAATATGAAATGATACTGCGTCTCTTCATACCTCTACCCTCTCTGTAACGGTTGGCTTTTCAGTCTGTTTTAGTAATGAGCTATTGTTTTAGAGTCTGATTCAGTCTGATTCTGTCTGACAACCCCCCCCCCCCCCCCACTGTATTGAAATTGTACCGTACCATGACCTTCGTGTACCGTTACACCCCAACTGTTATCACATATAGAATACATATAGAATACATCACCCAAATTACCAAATTGGCAAGCCACTGCAAGATCAGAAAGCCAAGCCTTTTTGTGCGCAGAGTGCAAAGCTAATTGTGCAAATCATGGCTGCCAAGCTTCAAGGGGCACCCTAGTTGCCATGGCTGGATTAACCTGATAAGGGGGCCTCCAGCAAACATTTTCCATTAGGCCCCAACTGAACCTCAGGTACCACCATCTTTATAACGTGTATGCATCGAATTGCCTATTCACATTTTTGTCTGGTGCAATCAGTTCTTTGTCAGCACATAAACTAAAATCTGAAATAATTTTAACTTTTAAAACTAGTTTTTATTGCAGAGTCCCTCTGCAAGACAGAACCACAAAATTAGCCTATAATGCATTAGCTTACTTTAGTGGTGCAAATTCCCCAACAAATTTGCAAATAATCAAATTACCGAAACCAACTGAATTGCAATGAGAATGAATCTTTCCCTGGGTATCTGGGCCCGAGAGGCAGTCGCTTGCTTTGCATGGCTGGTAATTGCCTTGTGGCCCATGGGTTTAGGGCACAAGACCATGAAATGCAAGATCCCTGATTCCATTCTGCCTGGGACATTTTGTTGCATGTCATTCCCCATCTCTCTCTTCTTTCATTTCATGTAATCTGTCATCTAATTAAGGCACTGAATGCCCATAAATACTAAAAAATAAATTAAAGCGGCAATAATTGGTTTTTCAGAATGAAATAGCCTCTTTGTGTTTCCATGAACAGTATTTCCTTCTTGAGCAGTGTGGTAGAAATACATCCTGGCAGTCACATATAGATTTGCTGCAGGGGAAATATACCAATAGTAAACCTACATGTGATTGCCAGAATGAATTAAGACCCTCATCTCTTACAGTGTTACACTACTAAAGTATGACTTCACGCTTGAGTCTTCCAACATACAAATGAGTATTCTATCAAGGTAGACTTGAATTAATCTGAACATATCCTTTATGGTTCTTTGATTAGATCGTGAATGGTGGTTGACCAAGAAAACAATGCAAGCACCAGAAATACCTTTGAATCAAGCTGCACAGCTGATTGCATGCCTAATTTTTTAACAAACAAAGGGTCAGTTCTGCTCAAGACTGGATTGTGTGAAGCTGAGTGGGGGTATTTTATCTTCTACAGAAATTAGAGCCTTTGGTAAGGTGTACAACAAGAGGTGCACCATTTCTCATGTTGGGCTGCCAATAGTGCCCCTACTTTGATGGGTCAATGTAGATGTCCAGATACCTCAATTGTATGCAATTTAGTTTTTAAGTAAATTAAATTAAATTTTACAAATGGTACTTGGTAACGATCTGGTCAAAACAGTTTTGAGAAATCGTTGCACCTTCGTACACGATTTGAGGACAGTGCCGAAGCAAAGGAGCGGCTGGGTGAAACAGCAGAAAGACAGACTAGAGTAGTGTACAGCAGGGGTCTGGGTGTGAGGAGGGAGAAGCTTAATCTTCAACTAGTGTAGGACCATTCAGAGGGGGAGAAACTACAAAGACCAAGAAAGGTAGAGGACAAGAGGCTACAGGAAGGGTGATGGGGTACAGAGGCTGGTACCTTTCAGTCTCTGGTGAGGGGATATGATTGTCTGGAGTCAGACAGTTGGCACTAGCGCTCCTAACCCTGTCCAGAGAAGGCTGAAGATCACTAGAGGCATCACAGCACAACATGCCATCCAATGGAGGGAGAGGAGAGGAAGAGGAGACAGAAGGAGAGGACAGAAACAAACACCAAGAGAAAACAATGGACAAACAGAAAACACATTTTAACAGAATGTCTGGTTAGATTCCCAAATCAAGATGCTAGTCTGAGAACTAAACCATGACTGGCTGATTGCTGTAAGGATGGATAAGTTTTTAAGTTGTAATGGAGATGGAGTACTGCATGGTGGAGACATGTGTTTTATTGCCATGGCAAAGGATGGAATGATCTCTGCACTTTTCTCCCAACCTTGCAGTTTTACAAATCATATATTTATCCATGGATAACAATCAGTATGCAGGTGTGTGCATGTCTTACCTAACCGTCACTTCATCTGTCAATGTTAGAACACGGTGTGTGATGGAGCGGCGCGATGCCATGACCGTGTGCGATCCAACGACAGAGCTTATCTTTCGACATGCAGGCAGCGTGGAACTAGTCACAAGATGAAATTTTCAAAAACAGCATGCATTCGCAAATTAAGAAACAAAAGAGAGGAAAAAAAGCTGCGATTGGGAAATTAAATTGCGAAGCTCCTGCTGCAGAGGGAAATACTCACATATAAAGAATTCTTATGGAGATATTAATCTTGTCTACTTCTACTATAAATATGTTAAGTCTTGGAGATGTCCTAACTCTAACATTGGTGATTATAAAGTTTTACAACAAAATAATTACTACAACAAAAAGTGTTTCTCAATTGACTAGAGGGGCGGGGGATCACACTGACAACACAAAATGTCTCAAAAAGGTCTCAGTATGCTTCAAACGAAGTGCTTGTAACAACCAACAGTGTGCAAAAAGCCCTTACCAATATTAAACACTGGTGGCTGTTTCCAACACTTTTGGTACTTTCCCTCAACCTTCCTTTGAGAAGAGACTGTCTGAAAGTGTTTGGAATTATTCATATGTGTTTCATATTTATATCCTTCGTGCGAGGTAATAGACTTTCGAAGGGAGGATTTTCCTAAAGTAAAATTGCCATTAAGTTTAATCCAAAGACAATTTTAGGGGATGCATGGTGCAAGTACTTGTGAGGCTTGGACAGGCATAACACTGTCCTGGTTGAATCATCAGTACAAAAAACTGATGACAGTGTCCTGTATTTTGATTTTGAAAATTCTAAGTTACATGAATGTCTACATAAAAACCTGTCTTTCTATGATCAGTAACATTGAGGATACTGTTAAAAGAATAAAAACTAGGTAAAAGTACCCTGTTTCTTTGAAGCATACTGAACCCATAAACTTACCTGTTTGTGTTTTTGTGGATACCATTGAATAAAAGTGGCATCTTGGGGGGGAGTGTGTTATTGTGCCTAGTCGATCTCCTGAATTTAGCATGCATGCAGCAGACAGAAGAGGGGAAATGGGATGAATGGATGGAAGAAGAGAACAAAAGAAGAGCATGGGAGTGTTTGGACAAAAAGCAAGTTCCTTCAGGACAAAACATGTGGCGACTTATCCAGTGATTTTATTGTATGCATATGTATTGAGCTTTAAGATTAAGCTTAAGATATGTTGTACAAGAGGCTCATTAGCTGATTTAGCAAGGCAAGTTTCTTCAGAAGTCAGTCAGAATTTCCGCGAAACAGTCACTTTCTCACCAGCGTCATACTTGCAAAAATCACTGGCTAAGCTTGCAGGTTTTTGCAGTGTAAGCGAGTATAACTACAGCGCGGCATGATGAGAATACAAGCATCAAAAGCCAGCTTTCATCTCTACTGACAAGCTTAAAAACACCCTCCACTCTCTAATACATCCATGTGTATAGAAAGTACAGAGTGTGTTTACTGTCTTACTGTGTTTCTATCACAGAGAGGTATGGTTGTACCTTATAATCTGTCCCTAATGTGTTCTCAAGAATGCAACTTACCTCTATGGTTGTGTGTATGGGTGTGACTACACTTGATATATGTAACAATGAAAAAAACATATGTATGTAACACATCTTACAAATGTAACTGTATCAGTAAAGAGGAAAAGAGTGCAGAGACCAGATCTCTAGAGAATTAGTGGATTTTGGTTGATTGGTTGGTTTGATTTTTAATGGAGGACCAATAGTAAATTCACATGGATGTTTTCATGACACAGAAATGGAACACACATTTTGTGTTGATTCTACCCCCATTAACCCATAAACCATACTGTTGGCCTGGTTGTAGAACAGCAACCACAGTAAGAAGCACAGTCCTGCATACAAGCATGGTCCTGTAGTGTCCTCTTGTGGATCTGAGGCAGTAGTGCAACTGAACAACCACAGGATTTCCTTCTATCAGTTCTTTGGATTATTTTCCTGAGTATCTGCCCTTTTATATATATGCTTTTTTTCTGTATCATTTACATTATTTAGAAATGCCAGTTAACAAATCTGATTTGTATTTGCATACCTCTTACTTTCCTCACAATTCATTTTACCCAAGAAAATTGATTGGAATCAAGTGAGCATACTACCTTGGATACTACCTTACTGAATGGTGTTTTGACTTCTTTCCTTTTTTGTGTAACATCACAAACATCATGATGCAACTTTCCTGTTTAATGTACAAGTAAGTCACTTTTACACCTATAATCCAGAAATCAAACTCAAATTGAGAGCCAAAATATAAACAATACGTCATGATTGGCCAATTTACCTGGTGTGGAGGCACTCTGCACTTTTGCCTCGCATTGACTGGTGGATCATGATGACCTCACTGTGGTTACCATGGGGGATGGATGACACATGAGGAAATCAACAACAGTAAAAAAAAAACCAGAAGAGCAGAGGGAGAAGAGGGTGAATAGGAAAGAGAGGCTGTCTTTGATTTCTATACACACGACACACACACACACACACACACACACACACACACACACAAAAATGCCACAAATTTTGCAACCAAAGCCTTTTTGTCTAAACGCTGCCCTAAAGTCATTTTATACAGCATGATAATCAACTGATGGCTACTGCACCAAACTCTGTTCAAGTCCAAAGAAAACAATCATCATAAAAGGTAAGTTCAGGGATAGAAAGTGTAGGAAAATCAAAATAAAGAAAAAAAGCCCAAAACTTTTTGATAAAATGAGGTTTTGCCAGTACTGATGACAGGCATTCACACTTCACAGATTCTCTGCACAACAGACACAATTTAGCACAAAAATCGATTGTCTCATACCAACTTTGCATACAAATACACAGTCAATACCACACACAACGAAAGCAAACAATGAGAGAATAATTTCTTTGACAAACATTGAAGCAACTTTGATGACAATTGGTTTAACTGGATGTATTACGAGTGGTTCTCACACACGCTGAAACACACCTGTCGTCCAGGTACTCCTCCTCCTGGTGGCGGCCTCTGGCAGGGTCGTAGTAGCGGGTCGGAGAACGAGAACGACGAGCGTGAGGAAGCTCATCGTCCAGACTCCTGAGAAACACAGACAGACAGACATACAGAAAGAAAGAAAGAAAAAGAAAATTAAGAGAAAAAGAAAGAAAGAGCGGTTGATGTCAGGTAAGTGGTCAGGTGGTATTGCAGCAGACTCTTGGCGGGACTCATTTGGCTCGGCCAGTAATAGCAGAGCTGGCAGGACTGTGTGTTCTGCATCAGACATTTCATTAGTATATGGACTCAGTTTGCTGGCTTCCAACAAACTCTCTTATTCCTCCTCTCTCTCTCCACCATGTTGCATCTACCTCTTACAAATATTAGACAGACATGTCTTCTTACCAGGATGATACTGATCCATTAACACAACTAAGAGTCAACAGCCAGGCTGGCAGCTCTGTGAGGCTTTACCTTTACAGAGGTGCTTGGAGCTAAATGCTATTGTCAGCATCCTCACAAACACATAATGCTGATATTTAGTAGGTATAATATTATATAATATAATGTTCACCATTTTAGTTTAGTGTGTTAACATGATAACATTTGCTGATTAGTGCTAAACATAAAGGATGGCTGAGGCTGATGGGAATGTCCTTAGTTTTGAAGGTATTTTGTCATAAACCAAATGGACACTTGGCCTGTAGATGGCGCTAGATGAAAGGTTATGGGTTCAACGTTGTTACACTCCATCCTGAGGAGCACATGAGTGTCTGCATAAGATTTTATGCAAATCAGTGTAGTAGAAGTTCAGGTACCATTTCACAGTAAAAGTGAAAAATGTGGCCCACTCATGGCACTGCAAGGAAAGTCAAGGGATCATCAAAGTTATTGGGCTTCATACTCAGAGGAACATGGATATCAGTTCCACATTTCATGGCAACAGCTGTTAAAATGTTTCAGTTTGGACCAAAGCGTTGGTGGTGCATACCCTACCATCTCAAATCTTACCATGTGACAGGGATGAGCTGAGATTCCAAAGCACTAAAAAGTTCCTTTGGTCATTTTGATAATTTCTCCTCTGTGTAAACTTTTCTGGAATTCACTGCAACCACCATGAAGTTTACCATAGCATTTCATACTCAAAAGATTTGAGTGCATCACTTTCAATATACCCTTCTTTTCCCTCAAAATGCTTGAATTATAATGATAAATAATGAATGTACCACTGCTTTATTCATGTCAAAATTCAGAATGTTTCCAAACATGCAAACCTGTAACCCTCACCTCTGGGTGGGAACATTGGGTGGTCGTGACCAGATGCGGCCCTGCTCCTCGCGGTGCGGGGAGACCGATCTGGAACGTATGTGATGGGCGGGCGTCCTCTGCTGCTCAGGCACCTCCAGGGTAGACGTGGGCTCCCGTTGCCTCTCCCTGCCACGTCCGTCTGCTGTTGGGTGGCAGTGATGGTTCAAATGCACATATAAACAAAAGGTGCATAAGTCAATTTAAAAAATGCACAGAAATCTATGTAAATACGTCAAACATGGAGATCGAACTTCAAGCCATTCTTCTTTGGTTGCCAGTATAAGCCTAATACAGCCCTCATGCACAGCTGTTTTAGAGTGAACACTACAATCTTCTCTAGGATAATATCTTAGTTGAGGCAGGCCAATGGGTATTATATATATATATATATATATTATACATTAGCAAGTTTGCGTTAGCTGTAACAATGATAGTCTTCCATGTTTACCAGTATTCCATGCCATATATCATTTAAAATAATTGGCTTACAACTGTATCAACATGCAAGCCTAGCATGTCAGAATATTCACTTTAATACTACTTTTTACTGCATGCTAACATGTAAGCATGGTGCCTGGCAGCTACAACAGTACAATCTGCCCTGTGGTCCCATATATGATTTAAAATAATGTACAATTTCAACTTACAGCTGTATCAACATGTAAGCCTAGCATGTCAAAGTTTTCACGTTACTACTACTCTTCATTACTCTTAAGAAAGCATACGTGCTAACGTGTTAGCATGGTGCCTGGCAGCTACAACGGGACAATCTGTCCTCTGGATACAGACTATTTGAAGATAAGACTAATAATAGAACAGCAGGAGGCTATTTTTCATTACTGTGTTCTGTTTTTTTTTTAAATGAAGTAGCAACAACAAAAAACTTTCCCTTTCTTTGGTTGCTCTCTGAAGATAAACATATAAATGGAGAGATCAGCCTTGAAGAGATCTGTGCAACTGTGTCAGCCTTTGTTGTGATCCCAAGGTCACTGGCTTCATTTCCAAGAGAACAGCACCTCAAAGCTCACAGTGGGCCATTAGTTTGGCTTGTTTGAAAGTGCTACCAAGGCTTTATTTTCGTTTATTCTTACCATACATGGGAATTAAAACAAGTTGGTTAAAGTAATGTGGTGAATTTCCTGTCTCTTCTTAACACAGAATACATAGACACAAATAGGGTTTGACTGATATACCATATTGTCTTTGTCAGGAGATATTGCAAGCTCAATCTCACTATCTTGGAATTTGACCAATTTGATGTCAAAATTCAAACTCACCATTCAAAATTCAGAATTCATTGTTTCCTCCAGAAAGTTACTCTCACGTCTTGGTGAAAAGTATCTGAAACAACCTATAAACTTTTACCCCGAGTGACTAAAACTCCACATTGATATCCAGGATGAGCTTTTCTTCTGGTATGTAATTGATCAGATTTTCAGGTATTCACACCAAACCTTTAAATACGGTCTCCATTTTCTACTGAAACAATATCATTAATAATTAAATGTAGTTCTGTAGTTCCATACTATAGGCTGATTCTCAACAGTCAATATATAAAAACCTATACCAGTCTAACCCTCACATACACAAACACTCAAACACAGACAATATATAATATACAGATGTGCACTAATACACACACAAACAAAAATGTCATTGTTTCAACACACACTACACAGTAGGACTATACCTTCTACTTTGATATTGATTCAAGTGAAATGCTCACCAAAAGAAATGAACGTCTTTAAAGTACACTTAAGATGTGACTCATTACTGAGCTCATCTGAGGCAAAACTTCTATGCCTGAGTGGAACGTGGAACATGGAGCCCCCTCCCCTCCCCCCCATGCTAACATGTACAATTCTACAACATGACAGTGTTTCCCATACACTGATTTATTTGTGGTGAAGTGTTATGATGTCATTTTTGTTGTTATCTGTGTTTTTATATTCTATATTATTTTTCAGTTCAGTTTTTAGTAATTTGCATAAATGTTTAAAGAGGACCTATTATACTCTTTTCTAGCTCTATATTTTTATTCTGGAACTCCACTAAAGTAGCTTTGCTTGATTCAGTTTAAAAAACTCTTTATCTTATACTTGGTCCTTTATGTAGCACCTCAGTTTAGCAAGGCAGTTTTAGCTCATGTCTCTTTAAGGCCCCCTCAATAAGCCCACCCTGTTCTGACTGGCCAACTTTCCAGAAGCCTGCCAAGTAGTAGTATGTTTCAGAGTCGTGTTAAGTTACCACCGATGCAAACCCAACATTTACTGCTTTACTGCTTCAAATTAAAAGCTTTTAAATGACTAAATAATGGGATACTTTTGTTTTGTTTTGTTGAATTTTTAGTAAATGGAGCTTCCTTAGCGACGCTAAAAGCAAGTCAACACAAAAGCGTATTTGAAACGGTTCAGCGGAGTAAATACATATGAATATCTTATACAGTATGTTTATCTAATAATTAAACACATTGGCCATATGTAATACAAACAACATTATGAGATTATGACAAATTCTTTATGAAAATAAAGAAAAGCATGATAGGTCCCCTTTCAATAATACACTAATTGAATTCCAATAACAGGTCATTTAAAAACTGGAACGCTTGTTGAAGAATTTGGGTTCAATTTACTTTTAAATTACTAATAATGAAAAAATATATAGCTTAATTTTGATGAAAAAAAACTTCAAAATTTCACCTTTCTTTAGTTTGTTTTGTCAGCTGTTGTGAAATTAGCATAACATTAATATGGTTGTTTGTGGTGTATGGAATACATTTTAGCATAACAATTTGACACAAAATGTATTCCATACAAAAAAGGTAAAAAATGTAAAGAGAACACACCACAAATAAAAAATACAAGCTTTTGGAAAACACTGCATGTAATACTAAGAAACGGCCCCCACCAACCTTTAGACACTACTGCAGTACCCTCATCATATTCAGGGTCTGTTACACGCTGAGAACCTACACAGTCATAGACACGCACAAATGTATATTACACACAGACACACAAATATATGCACACATCCAAGTACAAATGTAGTGTTAGGGAAGGAAACATTCATATTGACATACATGTTTTACATTGCTCATGCTCATACATACTATGAAACACACAAACACAACCCTTTATCTCTTTCACAATGATGCATGAACACACACACACAATCACACACACAGAAAATATGGAAGAACTTACACATAAATATACACAATAAAGTGCATTCTTAGACACACACAGACTGGGACTTACGCTGCAGCTTCCTGCCTGGGGTGTCAGGGTGTGTTTGTCGTCGGGGCAGGTACGGGGAAGGTTGGGGTAGCGGTATGGATGAGACATCATGGGTTTGGAGTGGATACGAGTGAGGTTTGTCGTCCAGCAAGGCCGTCTCCAGCTCTATCAGGATCTGTTCAAGACAGAACGGCACAGTCAATATTTGGTAGGTAGAAAACAATCCTGATGAGAGAGAAGTGTGTGTGCCAAAAAAACTAAACACTGGTGCTAAAAGACACTAAAATAGAGTCATTTTCTGTAGATTCTTCACATCGAGGAGCCACCTTCATATTAATACAAACTCAACCAATCAATTGCTTATATAAAAAATATTACATTTGTAATTCTCACTTTATGAGACCAATAACTTGAAGATAATGTACTGTGTCTATTTGGGTATCTATCTTTAGATGGATTATCTCATTATCTGAAGATATAGAGTATAGTCCCAATGCTAATATTATACATAGGCTTATTTTTTATATGCTCTGTCTCCCATAAGGCTGAGAGGAATAGCTCCATGATAATAGATAAAGTGTGGAAGTAAATGTAACGTTTAAGTCTGGATGGGGAAGATAACATGTCAAATTAAAATTTTATCTATTGATATTTAAACTGTGATTCAGATGGATTCACCATCACCAAGAACAAGTAAATAGGACAATAATACAGTAGAAACTAAAAGGTAGAGATACTTTTATTCATTGTGTGTGTGTACCTCTCCCATAAAAGTGCTGTCCTCCTCTGGAGACCTGGGCTGGTCCCACACGGTTAGCTCCAGCATGTGATTGCGGAAATCCCTGCGATGGACGTGAGTGTAGACGAATGTTTGGTTCCACTTGGGCTCACAGGTTTTCTTCATTGTTTTTGTCCTCCGTTTGCTCTTGTCACTATGTTAAACAAGACGCAGTCAATTCATAGCCAAGCATACATATATGATAACTGTTTAAACAGGTTGGTTCAGTTTGGAAGTATCTAATTTTAGTAAGAAATCCTGAGCTTTCAACAAGTCAGGGTTTACTGTTGCTAATTGAATATGTTTTGATGGTTGTGTCAAATATTGTTTCATAAGGAGGGACATTTTTCATTTCTAAATATGTATTTTTATGTTCTTGTGAAGAGGAAGTGGGCATACCTCCGGTCAGGGAGGAAGTACATTTTGACGTAGGCGCTCCTGGGCCGCCCGTCAGGCCGGAGAGGAAGCTCTGTAGCCTGCATCACGTTGACTATTAGCTGGTGACCCACTTTGTCATACCATAGCTTCACCTGGGTGGGAAACATATACAAACACATGTGATGCACAGGTTCGTGTCATAACAAATTAGCAGCTCAGAACACTCACAGTGCACACACACACACACACACACACACACACACACACACACACACACACTCACTGAGAGCTGTCCAGGCATCAGCTGTGGAGCGTCTTGGAGCATCCCAGGACTGGAGGGAGATAGGACGTTTAAGGATGGTCTCTCCATCTTCTGGGACTCAAATGAACTGGAACCTGCTATGAAAAAAAAGGGAACAAAGAAATGGATTTAAAATTCAACAAGAGGTGGTGAGATTCAAACTTTTCAAAATCAACTGTCAGAGAGTGAACTATAAATGAACAGAGTTGATTTATTTGAGAAAAATGAGATGGCATTTGTGGTCTTTCAATGATGTTTGTGCAGAGTGAAAACATAATCTGGTCCAACTAAAGACTAATCAAAAATGAAAGCATGTTCATATGAGTGTCATGTGCAGCTTTACATATAAAGTATGTTTCATACACAGAGGTAGAATCAAGTGTTAGTGTTAGTAGATTCAAAGTTAAAACAATGCAATTAGAAAAAATTACATGTATATCTTTCTTTTTTATTTCTATAACTTATATAGAAATAAAAAAAACAGTAAAAGAATGAAAAAATAATAATACAATAATAAGACATTGTGTTTTAAAGACATTAAGTGAAAAGTGCTTGAGGACAATAAGCTTTTAAGTCCTGATTTAAAGCTCTGAGGGTCCTGAGACCATCAGTTAGTTCCAGCGCTGTGCTGCATTAATGACTAAAAGCCACTTCTCCTTGTTCAGATTTGGCCCTGGGGCTCCACTATCAGTCCACTCCCTAGTGATCTAAGAGGTCTCGCAGGGTTATATTTCTCAAGTGTATCAGTCATATATTTAGGGGCCAATTCCATGTAGAGATTTATAAATAAGTAATGAGACCTAAAAATCAATTCTGTGGCTTACTGGCAGCTAGTGTAGGGATTTAAGAGCCGGGGTGATGGGGGCTGTCCTTTTAGTTTTGGTCAGAACTCTTTGGTGGTTTTGGTGGCTGAATTTTGAGTTGTACGTGCCTGATTGTCTTTTTAGGAAGTCCTGTCAGAAGTCTGCAGTTTTTCTAAATATAAAAGCATGAATCAATTTTTCTTTGCTGCTAAATAACTAGTTTTCTTTGTTTGCTACATAAATTTGAGTGTCATCAGCATAACTATGATAGGCATGGTTATTGTTCTAAAGATGAGGCCAAATGGGACCATTAAAGATTCCATTTCCTTTGAAAACCTCACAAAAAAATAGCACAGCTAACCTGTCAGGATGACAAATGATCAACTTTCTGCCCTACTTTAAGTTCAACAGGCCTTTGTTTAGATGTACTGGGCTGGTCTTATGATCAAATACGTAAGAACTTACGCAGGAACCTACTTTCTCACTTCTCAAAAGTGGTTGTGTCTAAAGTGTCTAAAGTCTAAAGCTGTAGAATTAATAGTCAAATCCAGTTCTTTCCAAGCAAAAACATGGTGAGATACAATATGCCTTAAACTGGGAGCTGTCTTTGAAAGTAATAATGGAGCTATGGCTGACAGAGTGACTTTTAGTGCTTACAGTACTCTTCATATTAGTCACTAGGCTAGCCATAACTCTAGGTGAATGCCAGAAGTTGAAGTTAGTTACTGAAGTCTTACAGCTGATTTGGCTGCTGATTAACATGGTCGCTAGTTCACATCTGAATACAAAGAAAGGACAATTTTCCAGCTTTAGGGTGACTTACACTTCCTAGGAATATTATTACTGTTTCTCAAATGTCAATCACAAATAAATGCCCAGAAATCAACAAAAATGTGTTGAAACATCCTTGAACTTCTCATCTACTGTAACACTTAGAAAGAAGGTGAAAAAGCAAAGTGTTGTATGTACATGTAAATCATACATCACAAGTGCATGACATACAATCAAACCTCTTTCTTGCTTTAAATTGTATTTTTTTATGCATCAAATGTGTATATTATTTTAAGATGAAGTGTAAATCCCAGTATAATTTCATAAATACTGCAGCTGATTAGCTTGTAAATGGACAGTCTGAACACAGAAATGCAAAGTTAATGAATAAGACAGATAATTAGCCAGACAGACACACACATATAACTCCAGACAGACATACATTTATAGAAAAAAGAGATGTTACCACAGCAGATACCTACTAGATTCTAATGGAGGGTGGGACGTGTCGGGGATTCTTGGGATATCACTGGAAAAGAAGCAGCAAAGATACCATTCAGTCACTCTCATCCTGACATCTAACCAGATGAAACAAAGTTAGCAGTATGATGCACAGGCACACATGCATATTAATGTAGGATTTATTACACAAGTAAAAAATAGTACTGTAATTAGTCATTTATGTATTTAGGCTAAGATGTCATGTGGTTAAAAACATGGAGAAGCAAAGGGAAAATGTGAGCAGAGCCAAGCTCCTCTCATGAATGCAGTGTTTCCCAAACTCATTCAGAGGTTTCTGTCGGGCCAATCGTGATTGGAAATGAGATCCAATAGAATCATGGTAATAACTCAGTTCTGTCCACACCACCATCACCACCACCATATGAAAAAAAAAATCTAATGGGAAACACCAGAATCCATTGCACCAGCTTCATGTAATAGAAAGAAAGCATGGTCATTTGGAGAACACTTATCAGTATAATTTGTCATTTCAAATTAAACATTTACAAAGTCTTGGCCCCACCACTGGCATACTCACGTTATTAATGGACTTTCTGACCTCAATTGAACATATTAATATCAATTTTACAAAATCAATATAGAATTCACTTGATGAAGGTCTGAGGACTGTAATGTCATTAATGAAGTGAGTACAGGTGCAGAATTCTTTATGACATGCACCTGTCGATACAACTTCATAGTGGGCAAGACCTTCGTCATATTTGTTACCTGATGAGATTCTGAATTCACCAATGGGGCAACAGACTGATATCCAAAATTTTAATATGATAGTTAGTCAATAGAGCCCCACCGATATATTGGTTAGCTGATATTATGAGCCGATATCACAGATGTATCGTGTCGGTGTATATTTAGTCCGATATACAAGTTTAATATATATATGCTTTTATTGTATGTGTTTTTTTATGTATAATGATTAAATTGTCATTGAGGATTACTGTTTCAGTGCGCTGATGTAATTTTATACTATGAGGTTTATTGTTAAACTTTAAAATATCAAGCCTTCATTACATATCTTTGTCCTAAGTGTTTTTATGACCACATTTGACAGATCACTGTATAAAAAACTGTGATCATGTGTGTATTCTGTATAAGATTATCGACTGGTGTAGTGATATCAGAATGACCCTTAATATCGGTGTCAGCCTCAAAAATCCAGTATCGGTCAGCCTCTATTTTTTTGGCTGAAATTTGTTTATCTGAAATCCATCTATTAAACTGATAAGTGTTTTATGGACCCTAGGGTTTCTTGGCGCCCATTCAAATATGGAAAAAAAAATGAAAAGAGAAAAGAATGTATTGCTTTATGAATCCTGGCTTTCCAAATTTCAAACCAGAAAAAGAAGCGCAATAAAGATCATCTGCTGCTGTAGGTGCTAGATTTCTCTTTGGCATCTTCAGACTTGAAAAACTAGCAATGAAAAATAAAGGAATCCCAGACGCTCCACAAACAGTTTAAAAAAAGCTTGCAAAAGCAATGCTCCATAGATGGACATTTCCTATTGACCATTTTGCATCCCTTCCAGGGAACCTTCACTTTGATTTCGTTGGACAGGACCAACTGAAGCTGTTTTTTTTTTCTTTTATAAAAGCCAATATTTGCATGAACTGGCATCCCTACTAAATATGATTCAGTTCAGTTCATTAAGGGATGCAAAATGGCGCCAGCAAAATGAAAATTGTTTCCATAAGCATGAGAGGATTAAGGGGTCCTAGTAAAATGGGCAGATTACTTACTGATATTTTCTATACACCCTTCGTGAGTGTTTGGAGAGAAATTAATACATTCAACTTTTTTTCCATAACAGAGGAAATGAGGTTCAATCTTAAACTGCAACACTTTCAAGAGACAGTCAATGTTTTACTGTACAACTTAGAATCATAATCATTCATTATAACTCATTACAATGGATTCATCTTACTTCCAGCAACACAGTTCAGCAAAAAAATACTGAAGCCCAACTTGTGCATTTGTT
The DNA here is from genome assembly GCF_027409825.1 of Scomber japonicus. Lineage (NCBI taxonomy): Eukaryota > Metazoa > Chordata > Actinopteri > Scombriformes > Scombridae > Scomber > Scomber japonicus. The sequence goes on along the minus strand of NC_070591.1, from coordinate 28,451,231 downwards.
ACTCAGATTGAAATATCTAGACCAGGCATGTCCAAACTATTCCATAAAGGGCCATGTGTCTGCAGAGCTTTTCCAACCAATCAAGAGCATGATTTGACCAATCAGCTGTCTGAAGAGTGAGATCAGTTGATTAAATGATACCTCTGGTGTGCTCCTGATTGATTGGAATGAAAACCTGCAGCCACATGAACTTTTAAGGAATAGTTTGGACACCTCTGATCTAGATTAATAACATTTCAGAAGATTAATGGATCCTTCAAATAATGTTGAGAATGTTATAGTGTAGGTTTGTTAGGCAACTTCAGATGTTTCCTGGATAGAATTCTGTAATGTTTTGGACTAATCATAGGGAAATAGTGACAGTGTTCAATGAGTTCACCAATTACCGTAATTGCAAGCAAAACCTAGAGTCTTTTAGTAAGTGCTTTGCAGATCAGCTAAAAGATCAAAAATGCAACATTTCATTGATAAGTTTCATTGTACGTAACATATGAATATTTAAGCGTACGAATAAGCTCTAAATACCTAAAATCTCTGGCTACGGATTCATTTAAATAAACATTACAACTCACTAAATGTATTTATACATTATTATCATTGATGAAAAGCATCTGGATACATTTTCTACCATATCATAACACATAAATACATATACAAAATGAGATTTCATGGCATTTAAATTAACCAGAACAGAACAGTAAATAAAGAAAAAAACTAAAACAGTCAAGTAAAGGCTACTGTATACCCACAGCATCAATCAATATAGCTCAACTTACAATGCTGACTATTACAGAGAACATATCTACCGTTCTCTAGCTAAATATATAAAATATTTACGACTCAAAGGCGTACAATCTTCATTAAATATGATTTCACACAACAGGCCATCTACAGTATAATACCCTCACAAACGTGTTCAAGACCCGCTTGATTTTTTACAAGGCATCAACTAAAATAACCGATGTGGCCACCTCTTGTCTTTTATAGAGCCCACAGCCATTTTTTATTTGGCCAATATTAATTCATCTGATACCATCCTACAAATAAACGCAAGTGCTTTTTTAAAGGGGACATATAAGACAAAATGGAAATCTCCTGTTCCGAAACTTGGCAAGTCCCAGCAGAATGTAATGGCTGGCTGTTTTTAATACTTTTGAATGCAGGCGCACAGTCGCTGTCAGAATACAAATAAATGGCCCTGTCTGCTGGTTTATCTGAGGTCAGCCAACTCTGAGTCACAGCCTCACTTAACACCGGGTTAAATCCAGTGCAACACATGGACTTTCTGAACTGGACTAGGAGAAAACGGCAGTGACCAGTGTACAGGGTGTGTTTCATTCCTGACTTACCCAATAGGCCTGGATACCACTAGCTCCACTTGAGGCTCCGCTTGAGACTCCAGGATGATATTGTAAACTTCCTTCATGGTCGCCCCCGGTAACTGCTTCCCATTCCACTGTAAAACCTCATCCCCTGAAAGCACACAGGCAGTGGTTTGTGATTACATAAGCAACAATCTATCTCCAATAGAGACGCTAAAACCACCAAAGTATTAGTCCATCCAGTTCATCAAACTTCACTTATATAGCAGTTTTCATACTGGTTAATATAGTTCAAAGTGCTTCACCATTGATTGACAAGCTGATAATAAGATAGAACAAGTGATAGCATAAAAAAGGGAACAAAAAGAACAAATTACAAAGAAGAATAAAACATAAAAAATTTAGACCATTTAACGCAACAGAAAATAAGAATGTTAAAAAATGTATTCAAAAATTTAAATAAGGTAAAAACAAATAAGAGAAAATAAAAAATAAATAAAATAAAAATGAGAGAGAATTATGATAGAAAAAGTTAGAAAATAATAGAATAGAAAAAATAGAGTTAAAAAAAAGTTAAATGAAACAATAGATCAAATAAAAGCTAGACTAAAACTAAGTTAAAAACATAGGATGAAACTTACAGAATGATAATAATAATGAAATAACATAAAATAAAGTAGAATTTTAAAACATCCAAATGAATAGAATAAAAATAGAATAAAATGGCGTGCAGGTGATCGAGTGGTTAGAGCGCATGCCATATACGCAGCCGACCCCGGTTCGAATCCCGATCAGAGGTCCTTTGCTGCATGTCACCCCCCCTCTCTCTCCCATGTTTCCTGTCATTCTACTGATTAATAAAGGCGTCTATGCCAACAAAATCTTTAAAAATAAATAAATAAATAAATAAATAGAATAAAAGGACAATAAACAATTCTTAATCAAAAGCCAGACTGAGGAGGAAGGGTTTGAATTTAAAATTTTTTAAACATGTCAACACTTAAGTTAAACTGTATTTATTCTTTAACACTAATAAAGACAACATAAAGATCATTATGACTCTTCCAGTGAATAGTGTGATAGGTGTGATGGTTTAGTCTTACCTGCTCTCAGATGCCCCACCACATCAGCCAGGCTTCCCTTCTTGACTTTAGTGATGAAGGCACCTAATCTCCCTGACTCTGTTATTCTGCCTCCCACCACCTACACAGAGAGGAAGAGAGAGAGAAAGAGAGAGAGACAGATGTGAGGTTACCAAGAAAAAGTGTGTGTATCCATCACTGAATGAGACACATTTGCAATGACCATGTAAATGTGTGTACGTGTTTGTTCTCCAGCCCCGCTCTGACCTTTAACCCCAGCAGAGCCCCAGCTTCTTTAGGCATGGTGGCGCTCCTCTTACTGAGCGTGATTCGTCCAATCAGATGGTCTCCCTCCTTGGACGGCTGCCAGGTTACAGGATGCTGTAATAGGAAACGGCAGATAGATGAACACACTGACTCTCAGAAGACATATGTACTGCTGGTATATGCACAAATACATGTGTGTGCACCAATTTTACATTTATATTTAGATAAGCATGTTGCCAGTGTAAATGGAGAGTCCTTTAAGTCCTTTAAAATAGCTGTTTTATATGTTTACAGACTGAAAATGCATCACATTTCAACTGCATGTGTGAGTACTTCCAGAGTTGATTTGAACAGGATCACACAGGATCAAAGTTTGCAACAACTTGCAGCATTTTTTGGGGAATAATTTAGCTAAAATTTGCTTCCAACAATCACTGATTGATATAACATAAGTCATTTACATCAACCTCATAAAAGCCTTTACTGTAAGCACTCAGGGTCTGGTAGGTATTTCATGTTACATGAGAAGTCATCTGTTCTACATTAATGTATTCTTTAGGATGAATAGAAAGACTACAGTGAAGTCAGTATGGGCACTGATAGCTACAATTGCTGTTAAGAAAAGAAAAGAAAGATCAAATTCATCAATAAAAAATGCAACTACAAGGACACATATATTGAAACGTGATCATCCCCACAGCAATGAGTCATGAATGATGACATACCTATATCTCCTTTAAAATGGTAACAAAAGTGACTTACATGCCATACGGTGGGGTCATGTGGGTAACACTCCCAGTCGCCTGCAAGAGAAAAGAAAGCAGCTCAGATACAGTGAATGTAGCAGAGGCAACGACTTCCTCCATATGCCTTTTGTACACGTACGTACACACACTCACACACACACAGGCGTGCGCGTATATTACAGAGCTGTATACACAGCACATACCAGTCTGAGTCCTCCCATACACAGCTCTGCCAAATTTGGGGGCTCTTCAGAAGGTATTTGCTTACAGTGGAGAGGGTTAGGTTTATTGAATAATAAGGCCTGGGCTAGAATTAGAAATGTATCACCTCAGCAGCAGGACTTGACCTCAATGTAGTCCACAGAGGCAGCAATGATACCAAAGGATAGCTAAGCCTTTTAAAATGCAATAACCCCCCCCCCCCCTCAGATATTTGACAGATTAGATGTTACTGCAGGGGTAATGTGGTGATGTAAGGCTAAATAAAAAAATATTGGTAAATTACTACCACAAGATGATGGTTATTACAAATAACAACCAAAAATGTGACCAAAGATTTAGTAAAGTTGCACAAAAGCACATCATTTCTCTTATCACCTATTACAAGTATGGAGGTTGAAGTGCGCCAAAGAAATAATTGACCTGTACTAACCCCTGCCAAGCTTTTAGTTCTTGTGCTGCACATATGCAGATTACAGTAATAAAGTGGCACATTTACTACTAAAACTTCTTGCTCATTTTTGAAACAACAAAAAACAATGGGACCTTAATTTAAACAAAAGCAGGTGTCTCATATTTAGCCAGCAACCATTGATTTTGGCAGCAACCATTAATTTTGTCAACAGTGTATAGAAACACACAATACAAAGGACATGATACTAGTAAAGGTTTATGGTAGATAGCTGGCTAGCTATTACTGTTAGCTCCACATGTCTTAAATGTGCACTTGAACATATCATAGACTGAAGCTAAAAAGACAGAACTTTGTAAAGCCTTGTTTCAAGAAAAACATACTTCGACAAATCTGTTATGAGTTTTGTATTGTATTGTTTGGATTTTTGAACTGTATGTTTCATATTTAATTTTGGAGTAGAAAATGCTTTGAGGATGAGGTCTAACTGATGTGTTTAGCTAATGTGTTGCTATCTTGGTAGGCTAAGTGCAGGAATACTACACATTGGATGTCCCGGTCCTGAACAGGGATATTTCATAAATAACCTTACATACATTGATAATGATGGTGGCTAATGATATGCTGCTTGGCTTTTGAAGTAAAAGTAGGTCACTGTTTCTACTTTAAGCTAGTAAGCCGGACATGCTAAGATTAGCAGATTCTGTGAAAGCATCCCTTACACTTTTATTCTTTATTTTTGATCTTGGAGAGGCAAGACACCACTTTGCGCTGAGTATCACCCCATGGATACTACCTCAGCATGTTGAGCAATCAAAAGCTTAACAGACCTGCCATACTAAATAACAGTTGCTAAGCTATGATTGGATTCCTATAATAAATGCTATTATAGCTTAGTTGATTGATTAAATTTGCATTTAAGTGATACATTATCAAAGTAAAGAAAATAATAAAAAAGATCATTGAGACAATTAATCATTCTAATAGTTAATATTCATTTAAATAATAAAATAACAATTGATTGATTTTAAAAAGGCTTTTAAACCAATTCTTTCACAATTCATTTGTTAATTTTCAATTCATTTCAAGACACTTCTTTTATTTAAAGATGTGCCATCAGTGTTCGAAAAAGAAGTTCTGATTGACCAGACTCCTACCAACATATAACATCTGACCAATCAAAGCTCCAGCTGTTAATCTATATATTTGATCAAACATACTCAAATACTTTCTCTGCAAGTCTAACAAGCTACGTTTAAATAAGTATGAAAGTAAATTCTCAAACCTTGGAAAAAGTAAAAACAATCCATACTCAAGGTACACTTACAGTTGGAGTTTTTTTAAGCCTTTAACCATATTACACTGTCTCCATTGGTGGATCTAGCTTACTAAAAGTTCTAAAACAGCTATAGAGGTAATCATAACAAATACAGAGTCTGTACATTAATAGATGCATTTGTATGATGACTCAGCAAGCTCCATCCACCGATGAAGATCATGTCATACATCTAAAAGTCATGGAAAAAGAAAGAAAGTGGACCTTGACTTACAATTGTTTTGTCACACATTTCTAATATAGTCCCTTCAAATGTTGTTAACAGGAGTTTCACTTTGATTGTTTATGGTGATCATTCAACAACTCAAAAGCTAAAATGTACTGTACATTACACATCGACAGTTTTCTTTGTTGATTCTTTCAATATTAAAGAGCTCTCATTAGGAACTGGTGCTTTTTACTAATGTGTAACAGGATATTTTAGACAATTACACATAGTTCTTTAAGTGGTTCAATTCTGTCTCTTGCTTTAGTCCAAAAACCTGTCGTCCTCTGTACACATGGGCCGGGGGGGCAGTGTTAAAATGTGTGCAGGACCTCGACGACACAGTTATGACACAGAGAAAAACAGAGCCAAGCGTTCCTAGGAGCCAGGAGGCTATGAGGTTAATGAGTTGTGACATCTTATAGTGACATTATGTAATCTTAAAGCAAAATGCTCTGACGACAGACAGCCGAGTTCTCAGTTTCATAACTCAAGCGTGAATGTAATTTTGTACAGTGGGTGGCTGTGTGTGTACTTGTTTTTGTAGGTTCACAAGCACCTGAATAAAAAAGTACCCCACATAAGGACCCTACATAAGGTCACTACAGATTGTTCTGCATGAGATGTCAGACTGATGCATCCCTTTCTTTGTTTTTAATCAAAACAATAAATTGTATGCAAATGTGCTATATGTCCTTACTTCAATACAACTTCTATGTTCTTGAAAATGTAATAAAGTTTTAATTGGCAGGAAATCCAACGTTTTATGTACAATTCAATATCTACACTTTGACAATAATGTAAGCTAAACCCCTCCCCCCAAAAATAATCATAGCCATAACTATCTCTCAAGCACTGGATTTTTAAAAATGGTCAAGAAGTGTACATGGAGCTTTAAAAAACATACTTTGTTATCAAAGAGGATGAAGGGTTGGGTTTTTCTAAGTGTTACAATGGGTTAAACAGCATGTACAGGTCATATTCTGGACTAAAAATATCCACTGTATGGGAACCAAGATATATAGAGTTTAGAGTAATGTCAGCAAGTCTGTCCTTTTTTTAAATAGTTTGGAGAAGTTTACACTCCAGAAACGCCGGCTAATTAGCCAAACCGTTGTTAACTAACGTTAGCCAAACTCATCAGTTACTCCACACCCTAAAAATCTCTAAACGTGAAACATGTTTATATAAATCTAAACAAGGTTATGTGTGAGTAATATTTTTCTATTTATAATACTCTATGGTTAACTAGCTCTACCTTTAAAGCTGCTGCTCATCTATATGTCTTCTACATGCATCATTAACCTGTGTGGATGCTATAAATAAACATGGTAAACATCATGTCAGCTTAACATCAACATGCGCACATTATCATTGTGAGGTGTTGGCATGCTGACGTTAGCATTTAGCTCACAGCAAGTACAGCCTCACAAAGCTGCCAACATGGCTACAGACTCTTGTTACATTTTTACATCAGAGGATGAGTTGGTAGTGTTAAACAGGATGCTGCACAGATCATAACAGGATCTACTGTATGTATGTGACTGACTGCATATTTGAGTGAGCGAGTGAGAGATTGAGTGAGCGAGTGAGTAGAGCGAGAGTGTGTGTGTGTATATGTGTGTGTGTGTGTGTGTGTGTGTGTGTGTGTGTGTGTGTGTTTCTGCACTGATCTTACAATGATTTACATGCCTGGACGCTTCTCCGCTGCCAGCAACCACATCTCGGAGCTGACCCGGTCTCATGCTCGAGCTAAAAAAGGAAGCAGTGTCTCTCTGCCATGCCGGTGTGTTTAAAACCCGGCCTGACAAAACACTCTCATCCTGAACCTCCACTTGATCGATGTCACAAGCGCCTTGGTGTGGGTCCAGGCTGGTGCTGTGCGCTCCCTCGGCTTCCTCTGAACGCGCCACGCTTTATCTATGTTAGCTTCTGGGGAAAGTGCAGCATTAATGTAGCAGGAGCTGGCTACAGTCAGATATGCTTTGTTTGTTAAATACTGTCATTGTTATTACTGGATAAAGACTGTACAACTACAGGGCCTGTCCTGAAGCGGTGATTCCATTTTTAGTACATTTATTCTCATTTGAACAAGGTTTTATTTCTGTGGAACTTTTGCTGCGTTATCATCCAGGCCAGGCTAAGTCACCTTTTGTGTTTAATGTTACATAAAAATGAGCAGTGAACTGGCTTTGACTAACTGGTGTTTAAAACAGAACATTATTCATTTTGATTCACATATACTTAGGAAAATAATGATAGTATGACTATTAAGCATGCAACATTTAACTATATAAACTGCACTACAAGTATCAGTAGTGATGATGATTACTTAGAATTTAGCCATGTCCACAGTCACAAAATCAAATTTCACAATATTCCACAATCTTTTTGTCTACCTCTGTATATATGTGACCGTATTCTGGGGACAGTGGGGACACAATGATGATGATTATCAAGCAAGCAAAAGCATTCAAAATTATTTCCAGGAAACTTAAAGGGGACATATAATGTTTTTTGTTATTTTCTTTCATGCTTTTAAAATAACGGATAGCTAGGGTAAATATGGTCAAAGTTCCAAAATTTGAGGTGAGTGTATGTAGAAATGGTCCTGCAAGTTAAAACCAGGGCTTCAACTATGTGAGGTCACTGCACATCAGTTCCATTGCCTTTGTTGCTAACATTGTTGCTAAGGTTTTGTGTTGTTGTCTACTCTCATATTTCCGATGGGATTCCGACTCAAACTTGTACGGGTGTATTTGAGAAGCTGGCGTTTCGGGTAAAGAACGCAAAAAAGTAGTTCAATCCGACAGCTACAGTTCATTTTATGGTTTGTTGATGTGAAGTTGGGAGTCGGTGGATATCTGCTGAGGGGCGACTCATTAAAACTGGCCAATTAAAATAAGACTGGATTCATCGGGGGGGAGGGGGTTTAAAGAGACAGGAGTTAAAGCGACAGAGGCTGAGTCATCTTTTTAACTGTAAATTATACAATGCAAATATTCCAATAGAGCCCTAGATGTAAAATATAGACCTAACAAAATGTGCAGAATAGTATAAGTATAATTTCACAAAACTAAGATATATTTGGTGCAGCTCAGCATGTAACTAGACAGAGTTTTGCCGGTATTTTATCTAATTCTGACCCAGTGATGGAGTTGAGGAGATAGGGGGGTCTCCAAAGATATTACAGTTTATCCTGTGGAGAACATTAATTACTGCACCAAATCCCATCATAATTTAATTAAAAGCTATTGAAACAACAATAAAATGGTACAACAACTGGCCAACATTCCAAAGAGCCATGCTTAGGTAAGGCTATGCTACCATCACTACACTAATATAAAATAGTTGGACTTTTCCATGATCTTCTTATTACCAGGAAAGGACAACATTAAAAATGTGTTACTGCCCACTGGGCTGCCCACATTGACTGCTACCAGGCCATGAAATAGTTGAGAATTTTTTATAGCACTTTTAGACAGAGAGCAGTGAGCCCCAGTGTCTTGGAATGTTGGTTAGTAGTGAAGCAACATAATCCAGCTTGGACATGACAAGGTTGGAGTGTAAACAGTAGTGTGTTCTCAGGCTTGGGGACATAGCTGGCAATGTAAGGCCACACAAGGTCAACACAGAGATCAAATGGGGTCAAACTGCCCCATCACAGACACTAACACGCACACACACATGTAGGCACAGCGTGGGGTTGTCCCCCCCCTCAGGGCCAAGCTGAAAACAATATAATATGACACACAGGAAAACATTCAGACACGCACACAGGATCTCACACACTTGTTAACATGCACACTGGTGTACTGCGTAGCTGCTCACTTTGACATTCAGACTGCTGGCTAAGGCCCACTGCAGAAGTTAGAAATGTTACAGAAGCTTCACTGTTTCTGCAAAGAACACCGGACGATAGATTCAAAATGACACATTTAAAAAACTGAAAAGATGCAGTAGTTTGGTGTATATTACTTCAGTAATATGACACTCTGTACAAAAGGATTAAAAATGTAAAGTTTTCAGCAGGTTATATCAGTGCACCTTACCTGTTCTGACCACTGAATACAGAGAGTTAGTGAAGGGTCTCCAGATTCACAAAGTCTGAATGAAGACGGAAGACTGAGACTGAACAGCTCGCTCCACTTCTTACATTCACGTCCCATGATACAGTGCTCAAGTGGGAGTGTCAGACACAGACACACACACACACACACACACACACACACACACACACACACACTAACACACACAGAAAACACAGAGCCTCATACCTTAACACAAGAGGGCTTGTATACAGTATTCTTGTCTAATTTAGTTATTCAATGTTTAAATGAGTGAACTCTTACAATGTAGGGGACTGGAATAAAATACATTATATCATTATTTAATTATTTTAAAACTGTTATTATTACAGAATTGTCAATGGCTCAATAATTGCAAAATGTATGTAGAGATGTGTTTTTTATATAGCCTACGCCTACCTCATCCTAAAGATCCAACCAATGATTGACTGATGACTAATGTAATTGCTGAGGCAGAGCCATCAATACCCGCTGCTCTACTGTAGCTTAGCTAATAGCATTACCTAAAATGAGCTTGTTCAGTATATTATCCTTGTTTGATGTGAGACATGCTAAATACATCCACGCTGAGCTACTGCACCACAGTGGTCTCTGTGGTTTGATTACTCCATTTTTGTGTTAAATATGTAAGAGGAGCGTTGCTTTGAAGGGCAATTTCATCAATTAGTGATGATATGAATTTAACCTGATCGTCAAAACTACGATCAAAACCAGAAACATTTTACAGTGACCTTTAAAGCAAGTATGATGGTCCTATAAACAGCCTGTATGTGGAAGTAAACAATCTAGCATTACTGCTGTAGTATCTCATTCTTTACACATGGAATGACACTGTAATGTAATGTGTGTAATGTAATGTTTTTACGTGTTGAAGTATAGTCAGTAAAATGCCTTTAAAATAACATTCATTATCTAAAAAACTGATTATCTGTGCAAGTGTCCCTCAACACCAACCAGTCTATCTGTGATTTAATGTTATGTTTCCAAGGGTTAGGTGACTGAATGTCCACATTCACACAGGCTACCTTCATCTATCAGACACCTGCTGATCATGATTAACCCAAACATCTCTGCTTTCACTGTCACTTAAAATGTGTTCTGTTTGGTTTCTCCACTGCAGCAATGGTGACAGCACTACAAATCTATAAGCACATTTTAGAGCAAAGAATGTATACATCAGATTTCATGTCATTTGAACTTACTACTCATGAAGCTATAATGAGACGGCTCATTCCCTCATATTTTGTAAAGTCAAATGATTTCACATATCTTGTGTGATGGAAGAGCAAACAAATGAATTGAACAGGCAGAGGTCAATACTCTTCATACTCTGACTCACTGAGATCAACAACAGTTTTTAGTGGAGTGCAGCCTGATGATTGATGTGTCTCTCACCTCTCTCGCTGACGCTTTCGATCTCAGCATCCTCGCAGCTGCTGTACTCAGGCGTGGTCCCCCCCTCCTCCTCTGAACTGCTGACGCTGGTTTGCCTCTTCCCTCCGGCCCCCAGCCCTCTCTTTGACTTGTAAGGTCTTGGCGGTGGTGGACGCAGAGATTCCGATTGGTCAGAGCTTAGCGAATCGTTGCGAAGCATGCTTTCAGCCTTCTCCCGTTTGGTCCGTCTCACTACGGGTCCCTGGCCAGGGACTGTTCCAGGACCCGAACCCGGAGGTTCTCTGAGTTCAGGGGGAGGGACTTGTTGCCCTGGGGCGTGTTCATGCAGCCCACCGACCCCACCCACCGTCCTCTGCCCGGGTCGAACGCCATCCCCCATCTCCCCCCCTACACCCGTGCCACGACCCTGCCCGGGCCCAGGGTGGCCCCGGCCTCCAGGAGGGACCGGCCCTGCTTGGCGAGGGGGGCCAACGCTGTGGTCCATGTGGTGGTAGCCCCCCTCTTCTGTCCGTCTCACCCCACCACCTCCTCCCACAGGATCGTGCTCCAAAGAGCGTCCCTTTGACAGCCGCCGGCCTTCCCTACGTTCCCTGGACTCGCCCCGGAGGTCCCGGTCCATGGAGACCTGGGTCTGCAGTCTGGGCTGACCTTGTCTGCGTTCTCCCCGACCAGCTCCTCCCCCTCCCCGTCCATTTCTCCTGGATGATAGATATGTGGATGGAGAAGGAAAGACAATTATATAGAGGACGGTTGACAGAAAAGATGTTTCAAACTCCACATCATACATATTATTGATTACATAGCTTTGTCACCAGTGTTTGATAACCATATTTGAGGGGTCATTGCAAAAATGTGCATTTATGTATACATCCTGCATATGTAAGATCGGCTGATATATCAATATCAAGATTCTTTTTACTCCCTAACATCGGTATCGGCCCTAAAACTCCAGTATCAGTCAGGCCCTAGTTCGGAGATTCAATAGTTTGACCAACATTGCATTCTGTAGGGCCATCACATGTCAATCACAAGTGTGCAGGGACCTGGGTGACATTTTAGGATTGCTTGTTTTATCCAACCAATAGTCCAAACCCCCAAAATATAGTTTGAATAATAATATGAAAGCAAATCTTCACAGTTTTTGTTTGACAAAAGTGTATTAAAATGGTTGCTGGTTCAACCACCGAACTGTTTCAGCACTACTAAAAAGTCAAAGGTAACCACTTTTTAAAAAATCAGGCACCCAGAACGAGTAGGAAACGAATTGCTGTTAGTCCAGCTATTGTAGTTGTGGAGTTAATGTTCAACATTCTACAGTGTTTGGTTACTTTTAGCTTCTACTTCCCTTCAAACTGAATTACTGACTGATACCTTACCCAGCAAATACCAGTCATTTTGCTACGGTTACCATTTCATTGTTAACATTAGTGTCTACTAATAGAAAGACAGGATTGAAAACACTTTCTACTATCCAGTGTTGTGGAACATTATGCATTCTTCCATTACACAGCTGAAGGCAAAGGAAACAGTGACACACGGAGCTTGTTTTAAGAGGCATATACCACCACAGATGAATGCAGCAGATATTGCTTGATAAAACAAACATTAACACCGTTTACAAGACAGCTTTTAGCAGAGTGCTGATGTTTCTTTCAGGTAGCTGTGAGAACAGAAGTTGAAAGAGGCAGTTCACCAATTACACATAACACAATTTACACCTCAGAGTGGGAGGAAAACCGTGAAACGTGACAACACATGGAATTTTTTCATATGGCTCTGGAGGAGTTACGTATAATCTGAAAACATAACCCTGATCATGTCACAGTGATGTCATCAGGGTTATCCTGAATTATACTTGGGGACTAATTTATAGGAGAAGCATGGGGTTGAAGACATGGACCAGCCAGGGGTCTAATGAAAGACACAATTGGGTTGCATTGTGGGATTAGTAGGAGTTTCACCATTCTCTTTTTCAATATGTCTCTTGTGAGTACCCAACTTTATTGAAGTACACTGCTTAACTGCAAATACTGTTAGTTATAATATATTCATTTAACAACTGATGCTTTGTTGTTAAGTTGAGCATTACTGTATGTCTTCAAGCAGAAATGGTACAGGACACTATTCAATTAAGGGGAATAAAGATCTTTCCTTTCTATGAAGTGATGAGGTGAGCTGTGAATGAGCCACGTTTGAATTGTTGAAGTATTTTCTTTTCAGTGCTAGAAAGTAGAATTCTCTCTACTAAATGATGAAAATGGAACAAAAGTTTATTTCAATTTGTTCTAATCTGCCAAACACACTGCTTCATTGTGTCTTCCAGTTGTATTTATATTGCTTACGTGTCTCGTGGTGGTTCGCTACGTGACCGGGCGTCGTTGCCAGGTGTGGTCCCAGGTGCGCCCGGTCGGTTGGGGTCTAGGTTTGCGGTGGTAGAGCCCGGAGGTGCTTGGGATCGAGACCGGAGCTTCTTATCACCAGGAGTTTGGCACACGGACGGTTCACTGATGGCTGAACCGAGACCAGTGGACTTCCCAGACGGAGCGGTGAACCACTCGCCTGGCTTGGTCAGGAGCTCCTGCTGCTTCCGGCAGTTGTTACAAACCCAGATCACCTAGAAAGAAAGGAGCATGTGAAGATTAGAAACTAGAAAGATAAGATTGGATGACCTGAGTTTTCATCATAAATAACATACCTTTACAGAGAACTGATGATGTTTTTATGGGTAATTCACACAGCTGACATTCGTGGCATCTATCACAATAATGTGTCCAACAGGAAGAAGCTATTCTTTAACTGCGGCCAGTGAGAAACCATTTCAACCGGCGACTTTGCCAACCGCTAATCTGAGGCCCAGCTTCAATCACTGTGACTGTCAAACAGGAAATGGAACAATGCACTTCCTAAAGAGCTGCGCTGCTGCCAACGAGTGGTCCAGAAAAAAGGCTTTTATGGAAGCTTTTTAAGATCAACATCACGCCACTTATACCAGGCAGCAGCTTGGCTTCCACTGTGGGCTGCTTTTGGCCCCCGAACAAAGAACACAAAGCCAACTGGATAATGAAAGGATACTCGAGCCTCTGCCAAAATAATATCTCCCATCTTCCTCCTATTCTATTTGTCCCATCACACATATGCACAGCAACTATATGTTGGCTATGTTCTCACATTACAGCTGAGTGTCCAAATGTATTTTTTTCCCCGCTCACACTTCAGATTGTGTTTTGTAATCAGCTTGTACAGAAAAAAGCTGGACTGAGTTGCATGTTTGCAGTCTGTGCCGTGCTGACTCTATACACGTACTGTTTCTGATAGCAACGCGTTTTGACAGTGATGACAAATTTAATTTCAAGCAACCAACAGATTTTTTTTTACATTATGTACAGTGTGTGTTGACTTAAAAGTTAAAACACAGGTTTCTTGCTCCCTCTCATGTATCATTTATTATATTATCCCCATAAAGACCTGAATTTACAAGCAGAAGTTGCTGCTCAGGACTGCATATAAAGAACTAAAGCTATAATCCCAGGCCTATCTAAATTATTATTCACATTGAGAAGGGTATCAATATGGTACCTGAATTTTGGTACCAATGAAACCACTTACAACAATAGTTACAGTACTTACTTTTCAGAATTTTAATTTCTAGACCTTTTTGTGTCTCTTACAATAAAGTCAAATATGTTAAATAAAATAGTGTTTAGAGATAAGACTGATTAGAGGATCAGATTTTGATAATCAATTAACAATGTTTCCTCTACCAGGCTGAAAAAAAATCGATATTGTATGAGGTTTCAATTTATTGTTTCTATATATACGTGATAATTCTGCTTTATGTTTATTACTGAGGTTCTAAATGGTGGTGGTGTACTGAGGTGCATTATATTGACTATAACACCACTCAATGTAATACACCGCCATCATCCACTATAACCTCAATAATAAACATACAGTTGAATTATCACCTTCCTGCACAGGTGTACCTAGTGAAGAAGCCAGTGAATGTATATGTGTATGTATTTTTTCACTTACATGCTTGCACATTATAGTGATTATAGTTTATTCTGCTATTCAGTTGTAGTCTTTTGTTTTTTAATGAAGAGTTTTGTGTAGAATTTATTTTTTGGAACTGTGTAGTATTGATGTTTTTATGTTTTTAAGGGGTGTATTTTGTGTAGTAGATTATTGGTGTTGTGTCCTTTCTCATATATTGTGATGTTCCCTCATGAATGTATTTATCACATGTGTGTGTGTGTGTGTGTGTGTGTGTGTGTGTGCTGGTGTTATTTTGCTGAGAGAACCTGAGGAAGCTGCAGACGAAAACATCTTCTTTCAAAATAAAGTCAGAGTAAATTCAGTTCAGTGTGTGGTTATGGTTGTTTGGGCTGTATGTTCCTGTTCCTGAGGAGTGTTGTGTGTGAAGTGCACTAAGAGCTACTAGAAACCAGAGTTACATTCCTTCTATGTGAAAATGTACTTGGCCAATAAAGCTGATTCTGATTCTAACTATTTCCCTGACCCTGACAGTAACAGACAAAAAGCCAAGTAGCCAGCTACACTGGTATTTGAGAAGATGCATCCACTTCAGTCAAAACTTGGCATTCAAAACATGTACGTGTGAAGCTTTGGTGCGTTCCTCTGTGCACGTCTCCTCCACATGTCTGCCAGTTCATATTGATAAGTGGGGTTATGTCCTAGAATAGATGCGAGGATTCATCCAGTAAGACGGGAGTGTTGAACGCAGCTGTCGTCACAGTCCCGCGTTTGACATCAGAGCCGGAATGAGGAAGAAGAGTGGATGACAGAGGACGCGAGGTTGGGTCGTGAAATAAAAGAGAGACGGAGGGAGAGAGAGAGAGAGAGAGGATGGAGGAGAGCGGAGGTTAGAGTCAGTCCCTCTTCTCCAGCCACCAGGGTTCTCATTACTCCTGAACACTCCCCGATGACTCTTTAAAGAGAGCTAAAATAAAACACTCTGGCATCGGCCATCCACCACCCTCCCTCCCTCTTCCTTTTACTCTTCCTCTCTCTCTTTCTCGCTTGCCATCTATCCCTCCCTCCCTCCCTCCTCCCCCTTCCCTTCCACTTCTCCCTCCTCCAGATTGCTTTTGATTAAAGCTACAAAAGCCGAGGAGAAAACAGCTTTACACCAACGCAGCTATATTTATCCTGCCAAACACCCCAGCACCACCAGGGAAAGGGAGAGAGAGAGAACACACACACTTACACACAAATACACACATAGCAAAGAAAGAAGCAAAACACTGCCTCATGTGGGACGTTGTAGCTTTGGTAAAAACATCCACCAATCTGTGATTTTTCTGCAGCCAGACCGATGAGGTGGACGGCTGCCAGATCCGACACTGCGGCGCTCGTCTGCTCGCTCGTACATTTACAGGCAGAGGACACCCGATGATATGTAGTCACCTGTCACTTTCACCAAGTTCTGGGCATCCACAGAAATGTGTGGCTTTTTAAAAACTCTTGATATCACAGTTAGAAATTTGCTCTGATCACACTGAAAAATATGATTTGTGCACATTTTAATAGTTTTCAGTGATTAGTATTTATACAGATGGCAATGTGTCTACTTGACTGTAGTGTTTAATGTCACTGTATGTACTACTGTTATTATTATTATACAGTACAATACAATAAAGGCATTTAATAAAAGTGGTGTGTGTTCAATGGGAGCTGAAATATAACTAGCAGTTGTTTTGTGTAGACCTAAACCCTAAAGATGTTCAGCTTCCATTAACAGAGAAAAGCTGAATATTGTCACATTTGAAAAGCTAGAACTTGTAAGTGTGAGGCATCTTTTAAAGACTTATATTATTAATATTATTAACTATAAAACTGCATTTCAGCTACAAACTTAACAGATTACATTCACTAAAGTAGTGATGGAAATTTTGGGAGGTATTTAATTTGAGCCTGTACTACTTTGAAATATATACTTTAAAAAAAATTAAATCATAGTTTTCTCAGAAGACCGTTTAACATGTCACAGTAGGAAAAGAACTGGTGTGTATAATAAGTTTTAGGGTACTAGTATTATGCATAGTAGCTCATGGATCATTGTTATTAATAACACCTGTGCTTTTCCTACTATGACAAGTCTACAGGTTTTTACAGGCTGAATATTTCACTACCAGGAGCATACATTAGTAGCAGTACAGTTGTTTGGAGTAAAATAGTAATTTGATGTAGCAGCACCTGATCCTGCCACAGCATTAAAATCACTCTTATGGGTCAATATATTAATAGCATTGTGGAAGAGAATGTTTTGCTCTCAGTGTACTAATATCATTTTAGAGTTGAGTCAAATTGCAAGTGTCAGAAAATTAATCTAAAACTATTTCTGATAGTCAATGCATCCATTTTGCTAATATTTGCTGTTTGTAGCTTTTTTAAATGTGATGATTTAACACTTATTTTTCTTTGTCGAATAACTGGGTGTGCATTTAACTGCTGGACAGTTAAAATAAGCAATTTAAATGTGTCACTTTGTCTGAGATAATTGACATTTGAATGAATCAGAAAATAATGATAATCAACATTTTGTTTAGGGGTCTGAATACTTTTTCCACCACAATTACATGTCAAACAAACCTTAAAGCTACAATACATAATAAATAATGAAACTGGCTGCTTTTGTCACATTTAGATAGGTGACGGTGAATAAAAGCTACATAATGGACAGCAGTTTCTTCCTAAAAGAAGAAAAAACTATGGTGAATTGGAACAGCAGGAAAAGTGTATTACACATTTTCATTTTTTAATGGAGAAGAAATTTCAACTGCTGGGGGAATGTAGTTTTAACATTGTCAACATGTGCTACAATCACACCCACAACACACCTCACAGTTTAACAGTATCGGGTGTAAAACCAAATTACATCAGTCCTTTATAATATGACTGGTGTGTTTTCTTCTCTGCTCATAGAGAAGTACATTGAAACTTCACAGTGAAGTTCAATTCTGTTCCAGCACCTTCTGCCATCCACATCCAGCGGTGTAGTATAAAAAATAAATCATACACAAGCAGATAGAACGTCTCTACAATTTATTTAATACCAATATTTAAACAAAAGTGAACATTTAATTAGAAGTTGTTCTACCTAAAACAATGATGGGAATATATGAGTAATATGGGCTGCAAACCGAATGACCTCTCCTCTTGAAAAATTAATTTTCTCCTCCACAGCAACTAATGAAGGGAACTCCTTGTACTCTTTAAGGAACTATTTGGAGAAGGTAAGAAAAACAGGTGTCCCACACTAAATAATATTGTGCATTCCAATTCTGCACAAATTTGAGAGTATAGAACAAACAGGTAGAAGCCTACAGTCTAACAAATGAAAGAACTTGCTCCTTTATGGGAGAATAAACTCTACATCCTTTCCTCAACATTTTCAGCCCTCTGAGCGTAGCTTCTCTGCATGTGCCACTCGGCATAGCAGTTCCTATATGGCATCAGACACAGAGGCTCCTCGCAGCTCTGGCACATCCAAAACGTCATCTGGTGCCAGCCTTGAGCTTTGCAGTAACTACACCGCATTCTCCCTGCGATCTGGTTCCACCTGGTAGGCTGGATGACCACAGGAACGTGCTCCCATGAGCTTACTCCTGGTCCTGACCTCAATATTCTTGGCCTGTATCTCCTTGGCGAGTATCTCCTTGGTCTATACCTTCTTTGGCTACAACAGCAGCAGCAGCCACCACACCTGTGTTGCGAGGTAATAGGTGCTCTGTATCTACTGGATCCATGAGCCATATAGGTGGGCGAAGCAGCATCTCTCCAGCCTCTCTCAGTCTCAGACTCTGGAGTGACAGAGCGGGTCCTAGGAGCTCTGTAGGTTTGTGACTGAGATGTTGCAGGGGATGGGTGTGGACCATTGGATGGTGAGAGCAGTTCCAAAGGGGAAGAAGGAGCAGAAAACACTCTATCCCTTGGATGAACAGGAGCACTCTCCTCTGGACTGAAACCATGCACACACACAGACAGGCAGGGATTTACTTGATGGTACTGTAACTTAACTAGCAGCAACAAGAGAGATGATGTACAATACACATGCTGCTACAAAGAGGGAGCCCGGCTTCAAACTACTGAGTTACTGCCTGCATCCCCAGTCTAATTAGTTATTTCAATGCAAAAATAGAGAATGATGAAGTAAACTCAGTCTGACTATCAGGTTCACTGAGGCTCTGTAGCTGGCCTGTTTTGTTCTAAGAATTCTAGAATGAATATTCAGTCAGAAAAAGAAGTGATTATAAACAGTTCTGCTTATATGACATTTATTTTATTTTTTCTTGTTGCCCCCTGGTGTTTAGTTAAATAATTGCACCAACTATCTAATAAATAGTGTTCTTAATTTTTTGGGGTGATATTCTCCTTGTTGTGTATGGAGATTTTTATTTAACTTGCAATAAGGACTCTGGCACATATGAATGTGATGTCACTAGTCATTTAGTTAAATACTGTGACATTTAATTTTGGTCTAAAGACCTGTGTTGTGTTAAAAAATCACCAATTAAAAGATTAAAGAGCCGCTTATTTCACTGTGTGGGTACTTTTCTATTTGTATACTCTGATTTTTTTATATCCAGCGCACCTACTTCATTGTGGTTTTGTACAGATGGGTGTACCTTCAGTTACCATCATTTTGAATAACCTTTTTTTAAGTGATACCCTGCCAGACTTGTCATTATGAATTGTTTTGTATATCATTATAAAAATGTTATAACTAATTAATTTGCGGAAACTTCACATACACCACATCAGATATGTCTAAAAATTATAATACATGCATTTGTAAATGTCACACACACATTTAAAACACAATTTATGTGATTTAAGACACTTCAGACAGGACCTGTGTCATATCCAGTTTAAAGTGGCACTGATATAGTTACATTTAACCCTCACATACTGTTCACTTACTGTTAGTCTCTACACATCATCATTAACAAATGTTTAATGAATGCTTAATGAAGCTTAATGAGGAAATTTGTATACAATATTAAGAATATTATATTTGATTGGTGATTTTTGAATTTTGTACTAAATACAGGGTCAAATGTGGGGATTGGTATTAACCAAAATGTGTAGCTGCACAAAAAAATAAAAATGATGATGCATTTAATTTACATTGTTGTATATTCGGGGTCACATTAGGAGAAATGTGTATATAAGATAAGATATTCCTCTACTAGCCCTACAGTGAGGACATTTACATTATTGCAGCAAGTGTATAGCAAAAAATAAAGCGCGTGTACGCTCCCGCTTAGGGTTAGCTAGCTAGGTTAATTGTCTGGCTGACGAGCAGGTGGTTGGTTAGCCCCATAATGGCTACTTTGTTAGCCTATTCGCTGAGTTACCAAAGCAAAATGACACAAAAGTGGAAAGCGCGCCTCAAGCCTTTGAATTGAGTACATGAGCACATGAAATTGTGTAAACATAATGTCCGACACAACTAAAACACGGCGCCAGAAACGGTCTGAAGTGTCGGTCAAGCTGCTAACGCTACAGCTAACGCTAATTACCTCCACACAAACATGCTATCGTCAAATTTGAGGACAGAAAGTGGAATACCGGCTTATTAATAATCATACTGTTAGTCAAATGTAGTTCATGGTATTGAATGAAGTGTCTTTTTTATTTATTATTGGCTTTCGGGCGTATTCTCTATTAAAGATAGCAGCTTATGTGGCCACACTTACTCATCTATCTCTTGGTTTGGTATCCCAATGTTCAATGTAAACAGCCAGTTGGAGGTGCTGACAGCGTAGTTCTCTTCCCATGTTGGGGGTTCATAGATTTTATCCAGACGACGCCATGACTCATTGAAGTGTCTGTCCGACATTTTCACTCAAGAAAATAAAGTACTGCCACCTGTCCTAGGTCTCTCCGTTGTATCTACACGACACACCCACTTTACTATATACGCACACTTTACTACATGACACACCTACTAGTAGGCTACTTGCTTGTAAAAGTACATACGTATTATTGTAATGTAGTTAAAGTATTACAGTAAAAGTACTGCAGTATTGTGAGTGATATAGTATGTAGTATTACAGTAAAAGTACTGCAGTATTGTGAGTGATATAGTATGCAGTATTACAGTAAAAGTACTGCAGTATTATGAGTGATGTAGTATGTAGTATTACAGTAAAAGTACTGCAGTATTATGAGTGAGTATGCAGTATTACAGTAAAAGTACTGCAGTATTATGAGTGATGTAGTATGTAGTATTACAGTAAAAGTACTGCAGTATTATGCGTGATGTAGTATGCAGTATTACAGTAAAAGTACTGCAGTATTATGAGTGATGTAGTATGCAGTATTACAGTAAAAGTAGTGATATATTATTATATATGACATCATTAGATGGAGCTAGTTTACACTACTTTATATACACTTAGCTAGTTTACACTACTTTATACAGTTAGCTAGTTTAGTCCAGTGGTTCCCAACCTAGGGTTCGGGCCCCTCCAATAGGGTCAGCAGATAAATGTGAGGGGTGGTGAGATGATTAATTGGGGAGAAAAGAGGAAAAAACAAAGTTCTGATACACAAATGTGTTTTCAGTTTTTGGACTTTTTCTCTAATCTTTGATTTTTGCTGAAATATTGGATCATTTGAACATTTACTGAAATGAAAGCATGTGAGAAGTTTAGGACTATTTGTTGGAGCTGTTAATAACTCATAGACACCTGAAATGTGTAGTGAAGTAGGCTAGGTGTGTTGTTCAAGGCTAAATCTCTCACATAATGATGTGTGATGTTTTCTTTAACATATAAAATATGTATTTTAAAATGTAAATATTAATATGACTATTTTTATAATGTGTTCATGGTAATATGGTGATTTTATTATTGAGCAGACCACATGCAGACACTGATGTAGAGTTTAGAGTATTTCCATATTATTTTTTAAAGATATATTCCTTTGCACTAGTGTCTTATTTTACAGTTTACATTGTCTTTGCACTATCTTGTCATATTCTATATTGTTTTTGCATCAGGGTCTTCATATTTTGCTACATTATGCACAGATTTAGTCCTTATGTTTTAAATCATTTATCTTATGTCTAGCACTGTCTGCCTCTTAACTGTTGCACTATATATACAGTATTTTATCCCAAATGTATACTTGTATATGGATGGGTTGACAATAAAGTGAGTTTGAATCTAAAAAGTGTATGACTATAGTGTGTCTAAGACTTGTAAAGTATGGCATCATACATTGTTTTCTGCTGATAATTGTCACTATGTTATGATTATACTAACATTTTAAATATTTGTAGTAAAAATAGTAGCTGTATATTATCCAGTGAAATAATTTATGGGATTGACTGATTGGGACTAATTCTGATTATGACTGTGAATTTATAACTGATCTAATGTAATCACAGCATACACATGGTGTGAACTCTCTTGGAAATTGTACTTTTTTATAAATGAAATTGAAAAAGCAGTTGAGTACTAGATTCTTAATGGAGTAAGGATGCAAAAAAAAAAAATCATAAAAAACAATCTATGACGGAGATAAATTTAATCTGTCCATCAAATCATAGAACAGGTGTTCTACCAGGCTCCTCAGAGGGTGACACAGATGTTTGGCATGCACTGCAAGTGTACAGTATTAACCCTACAGTGCATTGTCTGTGTCCTATGCTCTGACAGAGGTTGCATGATTTGAAAGCTTTAACCTGCTTTCACTTGTTTTAGCCACTTGGGGGCAGCAGAAACAAGCTGTAAAACATCACTGACACACCATCTTGACATTGACGACTCTATTAAGTTGATATGGGGACCTGCAAACAGTTCTCTATTCATACATCCAGCAAATAGCATTCATTTGATGTTGTGTTTCTGGCCACCTGAATGTGAGTCAAAGAATGTGAGTGTAATGTTCACTCTTCTTTTACTTCTGTTTTGGTCTCCACCAACTCCTGAGAGAAATATCTGCATCTTAGTCTGATTCATAAAACTTAGCTGTTGCCTTTTGCATGCATTGTATGCCTGTATACATGCATCTTTTCAACTGTAAATCTAATGTATGTCTGTACAGTAAAGTCAAATACCAAGACCACCACTTGATATTTAATTATCCCAAATGTAACCTAGTAAAACAAATATTATAGAAAACAAAATTTGCGCAAAGCAAATACTAAAATGTACTTCTGCTTCTGGCTGATAGTTTTAACAATTTCTGATCAAATCAATTCAACAACAAGTGATTTAAAGGCCAATTTTTTTTTGGTAGATTGTCTCACTGGTCAATTGTCCAGTTGGTATATTTCTTTCTAGGTACAATTCCCTCCCTGCTGGAGCAGTTATTGTGTTTCACCTTTGTAAGACGTTGTGAGAGTGTGTTGATACCGCAGAACAAATGGCCAGCATTGTGGAGATATGGAGCGGTGAGCTGTTATTTTATAAGAGACTCACTTAATCCCATAGTAATCCCTGTATTAGATCACACTCTGATGGTGAAACAAGCGCTGGAGAGAAGGAACCGTAGGCAGGCAGAGAGCAGCCTGACAGCGAGCTGACACACACACATACACAAACACACACACACATACACACACAAAGGATGGACATACATACAGTCGCCTACTCACACAAAAGCCTATTGCATACACACAATCAAATAACACACATGAGCAGAGATGCACACATGCAGATACAAATGCCTGCTCTTCCACACACACACACACATATATATATATATACACACACACACACACACACACACACTGCAACAACAGCAGCAGTGTGTCACATGACCACAGTAAGACCCCCCCTGAGATGAGTTTGTGAGTGAAGGAGAGCGCCAGAGAGAGAGAATAGCTTCTCCACAGATGGAAACTAGGACACCAAACCCCTGTGTGTGTTTGTTTTGCGTCCTGCTGCATCTGCGTGTGTGTCTGCGCGTCCATCTGTGTATGTGTGAGTGTATTCGTGTCTGTCGAGGAGCAGGCGTCTGTCTGCATGTGTGCATCATTGCTCATGTGTATACAGTGCGTTTGTGTGCTTGTGTGCGTGTGTGTGTGTGTGTGCGAGTGATACAGTGTAGCAGTGAATAATCCAGCGGTGAAATCTTGGGAGTTTGTATAGCTGGATGTTTGTTTCCTGGAGAGAGAGAGGAGGCCATTTGTGTAACCACAGACTGTACAGTTTGTGAAACGGGTGAACAATTCCCAATGCGCACTGTTCAGTGGTGAGAACATTCACATTATCAGATCCCTTTTCTCCTTTTCTCTGAAGTTACATTTTTGGTTTATATCCATATCAGCCAAGGTTGCTTTGAATTTGTTTTAAGTGCACACAGGAAGAAAAAAACATCAATAAGTCTTCACTGTTGCTGCTACTGATAAAAACTGATTTTGACTGAAAGCTGATCTCATTTTGGGAAAAGAGGGGAAGGGGGGGGGGGAACACAATCAGTTAAATGCATTTAGATAAATGTGTCTGTGGCTAGACAGTTTAACAAATCTCTTTGTCACTTTGGCAAGTGACCAACATGGATCTAAATGACTGAATCTGGAAAAAATTCAAGAGAAAAAACATAAAATGTAGGCTACAATCAATACAAGTAGCATCAGCTCTTGGTGTTGTGTTTTATTTTGTTAGCTAGTTGATTAGTCAGCTAGTTAAACGTGACAAGAAAGGTGAAAATATCAAAAAATCTAAGATATCTTGTGGAAATATATTCAAAACTCAAAGAAAATACCAGGGTATCTCCTAGAGTATAATGATTATTATGAAGACTTTCAAACTGTCACCATATTTCAACACTAGCCTCTGTTGTGGTAGCTTCTTCCATTCAACTCTAACCCTTACTCATGGGCTATACTACGTTTTAGTTTGTTGGCTAGTTAATCAGTCAGCTAGTTAAATGTAATAACAAAATCCAGGATATTTGGTAATATGTTACAAAAAACCCAAAGAAAATACCATGGTATCACTCGGATTACAATAATTATTATGGATACTTTCAGACTGACATATTTTAATGCTAGCCTATGTTATGTTAGCTTCTTCCACTTAATGCTAACCCGCATTTACAGTTTCTTCCATTTTCTGAAAAGATTTTTTTTTCTCAGGATTTACTATCCATTTTCTAGCCAAAAACACACTTGTTATTAGAATTTTAACAGTGCTAATTAATTCATCTGTCAGTATACAAAGAAACTACAGCTCCCATTAAGTTTTACAAGCATTTACTGACATACACATTGTAACTGCTGGTTTCTCTTTTATCTATTATATCCACCGATGTTTTCTTTTAATGTCATCTTTCTAACTTCTTAGCTTTTTAGCTAATCTCTGTTGTATAAAAATGCCCACGTTGTTCATCACTTCCTTTCCTGCTACTGTTGTACTGCAGTCACTCGACTAGCTTCTACTGTCCAACTGGTGACATTTAACCCAGAAAGGTCATGTCAGAAACAGTCATCAAAGGCAGCTTAAACAGAAATTAATAAAGCACCCCTTCATTAAATAATGTGTTCAGCTTTTTATTACTTGTATGTGAAAGCTGGGGGGAATTTTTATCTGTACTCACTGAAAATCTGATTTAACGTCATGCACCCACGAGGTTGTGGTCTGGAAGCCAATCCTGGTTCAATATACTACTTACACAAGTGAGATGTGGACACTTGGACTTTACAGTGAAGTAAGAGACACAGTTTAGTTTAATTGTTAAGACAAAATGTGTCTTAACAATTAAACTTATGAAAGAAAACAGGCACTGAATTATGTTTGAGGAAAAACCATAATAGACACAAATTATTATTCAAAGTTATTTTTTTATGTCTAATTCAGTTATTTGTATGACATACTATTGAGTAAGGTTATGGTCCTTGGGGAATTCTTCATAATTTGTGTTATTACTAGATTTTGAAAAGAGTCTTCTTTACTTCAGGAACAAAACCTGGAAGTTCTGTTTTTTGTACAGAGAATATACAAAATATTACTGAATCTGAAAGATATTTGGATGGATGCATATCCGAACAGGATGGAATGTGTATTTTAACTCTTACATACCCAAGGAGAACTGACTGAGTACCGTGCAGTCTACATTCACACTGGAAACTATCCAGTACAACCACAGCCTTCTACTGTAGGTCAATGAGCAGCTCCACTGGAGCAGCTGGCAGTTAAGTGTCTCGCTCAAGGGCACATCGATAGCAGTTGGTGAGGAAGATCTAAGTGTTTACTCCTTCATCTTCTTGATCTGCGTTTACTCTGTCAATTTAGGAATTCTACGTAGTCACCACTGTTTTTTATTGATCAAAAATAGCTTGTGAAAATCTGAATTTACGACTATGGATGCCAAGTAACATGAAACAATCATACTAGGAGGAATCAGTTAAGATGAAATCAATGAAATGAGCAGCAGCCTTAACTTACTGACATAGCCACAAGTAACAAGTATGAACTCACATACGTGTCACATTTCACTGACTGTCTGATGAACAGTAGCCTCGCAGAGGGTCCAGAGAGGGTCAGCTGCCTCTTCAGGGTAAATCCCAGCACCTTGTTATCAAGCTCATTATCAGCATCTATGTTAGGCCCAATAAACAACCACTACTGTCACAGCCCCTCAGGAGGAAGGAGGGGCATGTGATAGTCACATCCATCTTATGAAAAGCAGTAAGAAATCACTCAGTCCTGTTACTCTGTTGCACTTCTTTTTTCTCTAGATAGGAGCGCCAGCTTTAGCTTAAATAACAGATTCAACATTTTGGAATGAACCCTAATTCAGGCGACTCTTATGTTTGTGCATACATATGTTGCTTGATGTGATTAGCCTGGTGTAGCATAAGGACTGGAGGGTCACATTACTTCCCCTGAAAACCACGTTGTTATTTGGCTGGATTACACAGGCAATACTTCTAACAATTCATGGTTGGTTTTGGTATTTTAAAAGAGTGTTTTGACAGTAAGACAAATAGGACTCATTCTTTAGCTTGGCATAAAAACTGGAAGCACTGGGAAAGGGTTAACTTGGTCCTGTCATGGCACCTGGATAGCAATACCAGTTGTTAAAAATGCATTTTGCTGTATTTTGCACATACAAACAGCTGTTGGACAGTGCTATGTGTACGACTGATTTAATGAGACACAAATAAGACTGCTAATATACAGGATATTAACACAACTATATCACTGTTGATGCACTTGGATTTTGACGTCGGGGGTGGTGAGGTTCGTCTGACCTTCCAAGTTGGAAATCCAACTGGGAACTCGGAAAGTTCAACTTCTGAGTACAATTGGAACACACCATTAAAGCTAAGCTAGGCTAAACACACCCTGGCTCCAGCTATATAAACAAGCATATTTTCTAACATTCTGAGTTAATTCTTTAAAGCAACTTTTTTTCCCTCTCAATTAGAGCTGCAACTACCAATTATTTTGTCAATAAAATATCAGAAAATTGTGAAAAATGTCATTATTTCCCAAAGTCCAAGATGACGTCCTCAAATGTCTTGTTTTGTCCTGATCAGCAGTCTACAACCTATATTCACTTTACTGTCATACAGGACTAAACAAACCAAAGTCAGTTATATTCTAATATAGTCATTTTAGGCGCTGAAGAAGTTTTTTCTCTTGAAAATGATGAAAAAGAACTGATCGATTATCAAAATACTTAATTCTCTCTTCTTAACTATACCATACTATTACACACTTATTGATAATTCATGAAAAAGTCTCCAGAAAACATCATATCTGACACCTTTAAATAAAGTTCAAAAGTATAAACTGTCATGTTTTTGTTGTCATTCTGTCTTACTCTCTCATGACCTGAAAGCAGCACATGTCACTGTGTGTTTCCATCTCCCCAGCCAGCAGCGAGACAGCCAGTGTACACTAAACGTGACATATTGTCATGTAACACTGCCAGGCACCATTAAACTTCCTGCTATTGCCTTGGATGGAGCAAAAATACACCCAACGCCTGCCGCCTAACAGGTGAGACAAATCCCACATTTCCCCCAAGGGAGGGGAGTGGGAGGAGGAGGGGCGGGACCAGGAAGTAGCATCAGCCAATGACAGCTTGACGTATGGCACCGGCAGCATGCGAGGCGGCAGCCGTAACCGAGGGCGTCTATAAATCCTGCGCTAAGGATGAAAGACTGCCACAAAGGAGATTAGTGTCCACAGCAGCTAATGAGGTACTATATCAGCACAGCCCGGCACCCGCAGCAAAAAACACACACACACACTCACTCACACACACATACATATACAGTACACACACACGCACAGGAAGCTCATACACAAATAAGTGCATTTGCAGGCACCTTAGTGCATTGTGTTTGTACAGTAACACACAGAACACTAGTCTTACAAGCAAGCATAATGCATGATGGGCTACACACACACACACACACACACACACACACACACACACACACACACACAGTATACACACACACACTGGGGCCATATCTACAGTTAAATAGTTGATCAATATTTAAAATAATTCTCTTTGGCTCCATTAGACAGTACGTAAGTGCCAGGTCAAGGCCTTGTTCCAGAGGACAGGTGTAACATATATTTCCCTGACACACACACACACACACAAACTAACACACACACATATGCATAATTAGTGGGTGAATGGGAGGACAAGTTTACCTCCAGCTTCTCTTTCTCTATCTTTTTCACACACAAACACTGCCCTGTCTCTGAAATTAAGACAAAGATTATGGAGAATGTGTGTGAGCTAAGGCAGGTATTTACACACTGTTCCCCACCCATCAGTACACTTTACACGCACACACACTTACACACAGACACTACACACAGAAGACTGAAAGAAAGTCATGACACTGCACTTCCCTTTTTCACCACTAAATGTCTCTAGTTAGCAAACATAGCACCTGGTAATGTCAGGGTCAGCTTCATGTGTGTGAGTGACTGTGAGAGAGTGTGAGAGAGAAAGAAAAAAAAAGAAATCAAGAGAGGAAAGTATGTGTGTTTGATAAAGTATCCACTTTTTAAAACTTAAGTCTTAAAACTTAAATGAGATGATGTGAACCACATATAGTATTTTAAAAGATCTAGAAAGGTCATGTATTTAACTTACATCTGGTCCTCCACATGCATTTTGTGTGGTCAAGCATCGTTCAAACTAACATAACTTCATTTTTAAAGTGGCATTCCATCAGTTTTACACATTACTAGTAGTTGATTGGCAGTACAACTCAGCTTGTTAAAACACTTATAATTACTTCTGTATCTGTGGACAAGCTTTGTCAAGTCTGGAGAAATAATCGTGATGATGATGTCATCAAGATGCTTTAAGACTGAAATTACTGCATTACAAACTTGTGGGGAGGCAAAGGGAGGGTATATTAAAAACGCACTCTAGAGTTCCATTGTGGAAAGTGTAGGATTCAGCATTTTAAGAGCTAGAACCACAACCTGAGAACTAAAGGTCAGGATATCACAGCCTCCGCTGCCTTGATATTGACTATTTTTAAGCTGTCTCTCATAAAGTCTTCAACATAATGGAAATATAATTCTTAATTCTGTTAAACAATAATGGTTTCCAAAGATGAAAAGTACTGGACCACTTAGGCTGAACTATGTGAATACAGACAGATCTTGAATGTCTGTTTAGGCAGTGGTGCAGCCATAAAACAGTTTAGTATCTTGAATTTTAATAGTTCAGCACGTGTTCTACAGTTTTAATGAAGACTGTCTGTGACTAGATAAAGCGTGGAAAAAACTTAAAGCTTGGGGACTTCAAAGTTTAAATCATCATTTCAAGGTAGAGTCAGCGATTCTAATCCAATACACTTATTGTCAAATTCAGTGAATATATCTCTGCACGGTCCACTTGCTGTCACTTCTGTGTGTACACTAAAAAAAAAACAGGTGTTCATTCACAGCACTGGCTCTACAAATAGGCATACAGCACTACTCTGGCCAATAAGCAGCAGGGGGCATTCGTGCACATGCACAGGACAGGAGGAAGCGATCAGAGCAGCTGTCTGTGTAAGGACATGACAGTCTCCCATCTCCAGCACCCACTGAATGTTGGGAGAGAGAGAAGTCGTGTTTTCTCACACAGCAGATACGTTTCCATTTTTATTAAGTGTATCAATGTATGTATCACACTGAATCCAAGACAGTCTCACAGGGACCTTTCCCTTCTTTTTTTTTTACTCTCCGAGTCTGTTTGTGTCATGTTTAGTGGGGCGTATTCTGAGCGGACAGCTGTTTAAATCACATAAATATCCTGCTGTATATGTGTTTTCAACGTATTAACCGTATCAATGAATCAATACGTACAAACACTGTTGATTTCTTGACGGTTGCTTCTGTGGACAGAGACACTGAATGCAGGTCGAGTGAGAGGAGTGTGGAGGCCGCAGAGATTATGGATGGACTGTTGTGCTTAAATCAGGCACGTGATAAAGTGTGAGAGGAACAGAAGTGACTCTAAAGCTGATGCAACACTCTCAATTCTGCCATATTTCTCTTTTGGTCTTTGCTGTAACTTCTGAAGGAGCACAAAGCGATGTTTAGTTCAAAAATCACTGACCTCCATCCAGAATGACTGACTCTACCTTTAAATCACGCCCATTGAAAAACACAATAAATTTGGGGGTGTAGACTTTTTAATTCCTGTGCATGACACTAGATTAGAAACTTAACTTTAACTATTTCTACCTTTCTGAGCCTTGAATAGACCTTCATTATGCTGGTGAAAGATAGGTATCTTCCTTGTTTCTGTATTTAACTGCCATGTGGAGTATGGTGGATAGTACTGTATGCTTGTATACGCAGATAAACACCATACAGTGAGAATATGTATGTGTGTGTGTGTGTGTGTGTGTGTGTGTGTGTGTGTGTGTGTGTGTGTGTGTATGCCTGCCTCCATAAGAGAGTGTACAGCAACAACCAGGAGAGAGAGATGGCCCCCTTAAGACCAGTCAATGAGAGACGGACGCGGAGACGGACGCAGCTAGCGAGACTGGCGATCAATAGTAATCATGAGGCGCTGTGGCGTTAACAGCAGATGACACATCGCTCAGGCTTTTCTACTGCGCTGCAACCCTGACACAAAGCAGCACAAAGGCATAATTCCTTGGAGAGTTTAGGATCAATAGATATACATTTGCGCAAGTATCAGGCGCAATGTACAGTAAGATTGTTTTTAGGTATTTTTGCTCATTCCTGTCAAATTTCTAGACTACTTTGTCAGTCAGTGGCTAGCAAAAGGAGTTACATGCTGGTGGCTTCTGCTTTAGAGGCCTGAGAGAAGTACATATCTGTGACCACCACTGAGTTTGATACAGCAGCAGCAATGTAGCAGCATTAATGTTGCACAATGAAGTGTGACTCTGCATGACGCAGACAGACACCTCCCCACGGATATGATGCAAAACTGTTACATGAACATCTTGGCAAGATAAATGAACATGTTGAGTCTCCTACAGCAAACATCTAAATGTAATGCAGGAAGAAGCTATGAACCCTCGCAGGGTCAGGACATATTAGCTTAGCTTAGCATAAAGACTGGAAGCAAAAATACACCTACCAACAACTTCATAGCTCACAAATATACACTTTTTTCTTCTTTGTTTAATACAAATAATAACAGAAATGTAAAAACGACTATTTAGAGTTTTTCCATTCACATTTTTTACAGGGCAGGTTGTCAGACATGATTAAGAGCGCAGGTTTACCAAACCTGTCGACCTCACTGACAACTCACTCAAGGAATCTGCATACAGTCACTACAACAGCTGTTGTTTGGCAAGAAATAGTCTAAGCACATAACGAGTTGTTGTTTGTGGAATCAAATCAAATCAAATGGTAATCTGTTTAAATGTGATGCAAATTGTCAACTATAGAGCTGTTGGTAGACATTTCTTTCTGTTTCTACTCTTGATAGCAAGTCTTGCTATTGAAAGAGAAGCTCATTGATATTTTGAGTTTGACTGATTAAGAATGTCATTGCTTAATGAGTAGTAGCTGTTTTTGTCCATGGTGTACTTCACACCTGAATCCTACAGGCCCCAGAGCTCTTGTGTCTTTATCACTGCCAAATGACACATTTTAACTTGTCACAGAAGGAAAGACACAGGTGGAAATACTAATATAGACTCTGGTTATGCTCTAGCAATGACTAAAATGCAGTGCAGCAGCTAATATTGTTATTAGGACCATTGTTTGACAGTCAAAATGTGAGAAATGTGAGTGATAAATGTCTGTTTAACCAGACTCTTCCGCTTGCTCACACACAACAACACTAACTCTCATCCTCAACAGGAAAAAGGCTATGTTCTCAAATAGAGTGTATTTATAAAACCAACATTACGTCTGTTTTTAACAGCATCAGTGGCCTGAAAACACCAGCGGATGAAGCAGCCATGCCAGTAATTCTGAATCAGAATTGGTCTAAAAACAGCAATCTACCAGTGCCGAGCGGTCTGAGTTATAGCCACATAAAAGCCCAGACCCCCCACAGAAATACAGCCCTGGACATTACAATTAGAGAGAGGAGAGGTGTAAGTAAGCGTGTGTGTGTGTGTGTGTGTGTGTGTGTGTTAGAGAGAGAGAAAATACACACAACACTCTTCTGTCGTCTCCCATGAGAGGAGGAATCAAGACTTCAAAAATGGCCCTTCCTGTGAGAAACACGCTTCAGTACGACAACACACACTCGTCTCTCTACTAGAGCTCAACCATCACTGCAGATAATGAGCCCTGAATATCATTAGCACGAAATACCAGGCTGCACGCACCACACACTGTATATCATTCTTCCTATTAAAACTTTATTTATCTATCGCTCCATCTATCTTCAAACAAGTTCTTTGACAGCAAGACAGTATACTTGTCACAGTTCATTCAAAACAGGAGATCAATATATTAGATAGACAAGATTATTTTAGTGGAGCAAAAATATTGTCATTTTAAATTTGGTGTTTATAGAGGGAGAAACCGGAACTTCATTTCATTCATTTAGCGTTATACTCAACATTTGTCCATTGATCAAAGATTTAAGAGTTGTTACTTGTTTAAGTTAACTTGCAACAACCATGCTTGTTCCATCTTCTCCTTATTTTTGGCATTGTAAAAAATTATATTCTTATTTTGAATCCACCAGCTAGCCTTAAGTGGTCCCTTAGATGGGGGAAACTCTCGTCAGTGGGTACAGTAGACTCCAGCCCTAGAAGAAACCCATTGTGAAAAGTATAGTATGTCTTGTGGTTCACTGCATAGTTCATGGGATGTAAAAGTTCATGGGAGCTTTTCCATATGCTAAAAAACAAATCCTTGTTTAACTTTAAGATCACAAATGAAGTATGGTAAAATTCTACTAGCAAGTGCTATAATGGAGTGGATAATCATTACATTACAATAAGCAGAGTAAAATTCAGGAACATGTTTGATTTTCCAGAGAGGTCTTTGAAAGAAACCCTCCACAGATTGCATTGAGTAGCTACACAAGCTTTATTTTCATTCAAAATTATCACCAAAGTCTCATCTGTAAAGGGATGAATACGTTTTTCTTAGTCACTAACACTCCAAAAAGTCTCTTTGTATATTCATAATTTAAACCATTAGTTTAAATGAAAATTAAAAGCACTCAAAAATACTGTATCGGTATTCATTCATCGGAGCTAGACTTTTAAAAAGCCAGGCCAATATTTTGGCCAATAATAGCTTAATGCAGATACAGTGTAAAGTCAGCACAAAGTGAGCCAGTTTAGCCCATCAAAGACTGACGCAAATGCACTATGATGCCTGAGAAGGCCAAAAAACCTTTTGGTGTACCTATGTGCCCCCAGAGCACCATTCATTAGAAGGAATAGGGTGCCATCTTCAGACACAGTGCTCAGTTTTCTTAATATATCAACTCATTGAAGAGAACAAAAAGAAGAGCAGCATTGAGATATCTCAAACTGCATCTACAGGGAAATTCTTGGATACTCAAGTTGTCAAGAAACCATCTACTTGTGAAATTATTGCAATTATAGTGTAATTATACTATCCCCTTGTTTGTCATGTACTGTATTCTCAGAAAGTCACCTCAAAGACTCTAAGAAACCCAGTTTAAGAAGCACTTCATTAACAAGCAGTAATACCGACCGGAACTATACAACAGACTGATAGGCTGCATATCATTCAGGCTCAGAATGATCCTTGCCAACGCTTTCACTTTAACTTTAAGTGTTTAGTTTGAGTGGAGTGGAAAAAGCGGGCAGAGTAACTTTGCACTTTTGGACCGCTGTGCCAGGCAAGATTAATCAATCCCAGAGTAATTAAATGAATCCATGTCAAACAGTAATTCAAACCCAGTCTGCTGTCCAGCTATACAGCCAGTGCTACATAAGGCCCGCATTCTGCCAAAATTCTCCTCTTTAGAGCCAGTGATTGTTGTACCGAGCTTTAGCAAGGGAGTGAGACTGCTATGTACAGCACACCAAAGCACTCTTGGACAGCCATGGTGTTCAAGCCCAGCCAAGTATCATCAAAGTGCCGGTTTGGCAGCTGCCCTGAGGGAAGGCAGCCAAGGCCAAGTAAGGTTCTAAACCTGACACAACTACACAAACAGAGGAAGGTGTTAAAGGCATATCCGCCGGGAACACTTCTCCGGCAGTATCGCGTCGGATGGTTCTGCTTAACTCCTGTTTAACCAGGCCACATGACGACAAGGAAGTCTTCTTTAGTAGTGGAGTAGGCCAATACACACAAACCACCAAAAATACACCAGATAAGACGGTCCCCCTACCCTTCCATCTGCCTGTCACACTGTGGTAAACCCAACTGTGCTTCGTGCTCATCATGGCAGAGGTATAGGTTATCTGATTGTGGTTTGTTTGGGTGCTCAGAACTGGGTTTAATCGGCCCAAGCACCATGCACGAAAAATTGAACAATGACAATTATATTTTCTTCAGGGTTTCACAAAGAGGAAAATGAAAAGAGACTGCTCTCTCTAAAGCTGATATATAAATAATATCTCTGGGTCTTTCTTTGTAGAGTTTACGCTTTATCCACATGTTCGCATAGGCATGCTGCTACTTCCTCCCACACATTATGTTTTCACTTGCAAAATCTAAAATTATACATACAGTCTACTGATGTGTGATCTAGCTGTGATATCCAGGTTGCTTCCATGCCTGTAATGCATTCTGTAAGCCTTCAGCCCTTAATGACCCTGAGCAGGAATATCAGTAGATATGGAAATGCAAAGGATGAATAGATGTTTTAATCTGGTTGCAGGATTATCAAGTCCATCATAAATACCATTGAGGCCACTAGTACTATTTCTACTATTGATGCAGCTCGTCCTACTTTAATTATAATAGACAGACAGATAGAAAGACAGACAGAGCGACAGATAGGTACATACACACATACATACATACTGTCCGAACCCATTAAGCTGGTTTGTCTTAAAGGTTGCAGGCAGAGTTATGTAGTCCAGAAAAGAAAAATCACAGCACTCACCACTTTGTCCTCCTGCAGCCCAGTCAGCCATCCATGTATAATGAAAAGAAAGACAGAGAGAATGTGAGCAGGGATGATATCTGAAGGCATGACAATGATCCTACAATGACAAACACTAGCACACAGATATTTGACTTTCAGTAACAATGCAGTGAAGCTATGGAACTGAAAAATAATGCTGTTTTTTACTACCCTTCAATTCTAAGATTGAAGTTGAAATGTCCCAACTAGTGAAACAAATATAATAAAATAGGATTATGTCATGAGCTGACACCTCTATGGTTAAGGTCTTGTTAAAATTGGGCAACTAAAACTACACAGTGTTATCACTGCAGGGTTGGTGTACTCTGAACCTTCCAGCTCAACCTCTAACTTTGTGCTGGTATAACATCTGTATAACAGCAGTTTAACAATGTCACACTACAGCACATCTGCCTTTGCTATTGAGTGAAGACCATAAATATTCAGGAAACCCTGAAAGGACACTTATCAGGAAAACTTTGTTGTTTTAAAGGTCCCATGAAACATTAGTTAGAGCGTCTTTGGCCTCTGTACTGTGACATTTTACCCTCTGAAACAGAATATTTAAGCAATATACAGTTACCAAAAGTATTTGAAACAAATCCTTTGCATTTGATTGGACCGCTTAATAGTAGGTGGTGTTCAGAGTTTAGCATATGGAACCTCACATAGAAACAAAGCTATGGAGGA
This sequence comes from Scomber japonicus, assembly GCF_027409825.1. Taxonomy (NCBI): domain Eukaryota; kingdom Metazoa; phylum Chordata; class Actinopteri; order Scombriformes; family Scombridae; genus Scomber; species Scomber japonicus. The sequence goes on along the minus strand of NC_070591.1, from coordinate 28,414,953 downwards.
TTGTTAACTCCACACACACCTCCCTCCCATCTATTGCGAGATCAGAATGAGGACAAGGCAGAGATGAATGAATTAGATTTCAGCCACATTGATTTGGAAATGAAAACAATGATATCCAAACACACATCTCTTCCTGTCTCTCTCCATAGTGCTCTGTTAGCTACTAAAACCCACAAACAGTGAAGTGGCTAGCTACTCTATTTGATTGAATGAACTTTTGTAAACACCCCTGAGTGCAGGATGAGTCATCACACATTTGAAACCATTTTACAGGAAGAGAAGACCGAGATTCGGATCTAAAAATACTCTGATACTGATTTGTTGACATATATTTGGCTTATAATAAGAGACACATGATGATTCAAACTGGGAAAATGTGTTTTTCAACATTTGAAAAAAAAATCCCTAGATGAGAAGATGACACAAATATCTGCTTCGAGTATGGCACTACTGCTGGCAGACGATTAGCCTAGCTTAGCAGATTGGGCACCGAAGGAAACAGCTAACCCTTCTCTCTCAGAAACTCACAAATATGCCCACCAACACCTCTAAAGCTCACTAATGAGCACATTGTATCTTGTTTATTTAACCAAACAGAAATATCAAAATGAAAAAAAAGGTTGGAGCCAGGTGGTGATTAGCCTAGCTTAGCAACAGGAAATAGCTAGCTGTCCTCTGTCCAAAGTTCAAAACTACTCCTACATATGCCTCATATATGCATACGAACAATGTTAAAAAGTCTTTCTTGATTGACAAAAAATTCCTTCCAACCAACAAAGAATGTCTGGCAACCGCACTGTAGCAACAAGGCTCTGAGAAGTAATTGTACCTGGCTATCACTAGCCAAGAAATTTATGATCTATTACTCAAATTGGACTTCAGGAGGTCCTTCGACCCAACAGCAATGAGACTGTTTAATGCCTCAGTTGAGGGCAGGGGCTCCTGACTGGGGCCCATTCCATCCCCCACCTCCTTTATCCCTGAGACTTTTGTTATTTATTCTACTGAACTCTACACACACTTTTTATCAGAAATGCTCACATTTTATCTCATCTATCTATCTATCTATCTATCTATCTATCTATCTATCTATCTATCTATCTATCTATCTATCTATCTATATTCCTGTTCCTGGATTAAATTTTAAGTTACGTTTTAGTTCAAAATATCCTGAAAACACTTGCAAATTGCGTGTGTGTGTGTGTGTGTGTGTGTGTGTGTGTGTGTGTGTGTGTGTGTGTTTGTGTGTGAAATCCACCTTTTTAAAGACCTTCTCACACTGAATTCAGCTGCCACCCACCCCAACATACCACCCAGGACCCCACAGCTGAACTCTCCCCATGTTAGTCAGTAACTAATTAGGATGTACTTTTGAGTGTGTGTTTGTGGTGTGTGTGTGTGTGTGTGTTAGGTCATTAAATGCCACACCAGTGATGTAGGGGAGGGGAGGGGTGAGAGAGGTGGGAGAAGGAACGTCACTTATTTCAGAAGAAGGCTTGCCTCCCTTACATACACACACCTGCACCCTGCTGTGTGTGTATAGGGCACCTCCGGACCCCTGGGAGACCGAGACAGAGTGGGAGGCCACCCCCTCTGTCCACAGCTTAGTCTAATGCCCAATTAACCTTTACCAGCTCCTGCCTGGGTCACACACACACACACACACACACACACACACACACACATACACGCAAACATACGCCACATGGGTAGCAGCACACATAAACACACAGTAACACACACAGATGTCACATACAGCACATCTCAACACTGCACTGATAAGCACATACACACAGACACACACACACACACACATATGTGCTATGGCTCATCACCTCCACCTGAGTTCCAGCACCTGAGGCTCTAATATTGCCTGATCGGCCATACAGTAGCCGTGTGAACAGATGCACGTGCTATATGTGTTATTGTGTTTTCTGCATCTGAGTGCAGATTTGAGGCCCAAATTTGACAAAAGGCAGATTTTCAAAAGAGATTGTAAGTCAAAAATCTAAAATACTGTTAGTTACATCATTAAAATGGAGTGTATAAATGTAAATATTACATGTATTAGTAGAAGTAGAAATGCTAACTTTCAATCAGTTGGTACTTTTCCAAATTTTCCTTTACTATCAATCAGTTGACTAAAACATTTTTTTTATATATAAAATAAAAATTTGCTTACGTTTGTGTTACATTTTTTTGTTTTCTTTTCCTTTGAACACATTTATCTATCTCATTATCTATCTATCTATCTATCTGATTATCATTGAAGCATTAGCAAATGTTGCTTGCAGATAATAGGGAGGGACTGAGTAAAATTAATTAAATTTATTAGATTTTCTTAAAAACTGACAAAAGGTGAGTCAAAAAAAAAAGAGTCAAAAATGAATAATACTGTTAGTTACATAATTAAATGGAGTGTATTAATATAAATAGTGCCTGTAAGAGTAGAAGTAGTAATGCTAACCTTCAATCAATTGGTAAAAAAAAGAAAAACGTTCATTTACCATCCAATTTTTTTTTTTAAAGAAAATAAAATTTGACTTACATTTTTGTTTTTGCTTTGGACACATTTATTTATCTCATTATCTATGTATTAATCTATCTGATTGTCATTGAAACATTAGCAAATGTTGCTTGCAGAAAATAGAGAGGGACTGAGTAAAATCATTTGAATTTAAATGTAAAAATGTAACTTATTATTTGATTTTTTTTAAACGAACTAAATATTTGAAGGTTAAAGGACATGTATCCCTCTTTAAACTCTCCACTTAAACCCTAACCCAACTGGATTTAGTTGCACCTGTTTTATTTGGACTCGTATGACTACAGCTGTTTTGTCTATTTTAGGACTCCCTACACTTGTTCCATGTTTTGCATGACTTCGCAGTGACTCTGCAAATTCACCTATGTGTTTTTCACAGGATATGTATGAATCAGAGTAATTGGCCGTGAGAAAACATTAACACCTTACGTAACACATTACACCGTAGTCCATCCTCACACCCTCCCCTTCCTCTCTCACCGTGTTGGATCTCAGGGAGACTCTTCCCCCGCAGCGGGCGCAGAACTTGGTCTGGCAATACGAGCACAGGTGCCCACAGCCATCTGCGAACTTGGTCTTGTGGCAGATGCCGCAGGTTGGCGCGTCATCCCTGTGAACGGCCGACCCCGTCGCCGCCGTGGCCTGCCGGATCACCGTCTCCCTGTAGCTGGACAGCTGCTGCTGGATGCCTCTGGAAAACATGAATAAAGGGAAAAGGAAACATGAAGGCTTTGGCAACTTTGAAAGTTGACTGTTTCAGTGATTTAATGTATAGAGAAAAAAACTGTGTGCAAATACATCAATAGGACTTAAATGTATCATTTCAATGCATCAGTTGGTGCCTGTAACACACCTAGAACACATCATACAGACAGAAGAAGTAGTCAATACACATCAACACTTTGCAAAGTAGGATGAATTTCTGTCACATCTCTCATGGACACACATCATGCTGCCTGTGTGTGGGTTTACATGTGTTCTGGGTGGGTGTGTGTGAGGCTGTACATAGGCACCACTGTGCTTTGAGTTAAATGCTAACGTCAGTATTCTCACAACCACTATGTTAACATACAGATTCTTGACAGGCAAAGGTTACCATGGTCACAATCTTAGCTAATTTCGAGCAAATCAGCATTCTAATTCACTAAATAACACTAAATGAGAGGTGTCTAAATTATTCCATAAAGGTTTTCATTCCAACCAATCAGGAGCACACCAGACTTGACTCATCTCAGTCTTCAGACAGTTGATTGGTCAAAACGTGTATTCTTGATTGGCTGGAACAAAAACCTTCAGGTATACAGCCCATCATGAAGTAGTTTAGACATCTGCAGTAAATACCATGTATGAAAGTGATGGGAATGTCAGGTTCTTAAATAAATCAAAATTTTGATCGGATGACAAAACTTGATGAAACGTCAGAGCATCATTAAAGTTACTACAAGTCAGTCATCCCATGGAGAACATGAACACCTGAACTAAACTGAATGGCAATCTATCTCACACTTGTTGCAATATTTCACTGTGAACCAAAAATGTCAACCTACTGCTGGCTCACCAAAGTCACTATGATACATGAATACCTAAAGCTCATTTATAGACATTAGTTGAGTTGAGTTTAGTTTAGTTTAGTTTTCAAGTTAAAATTTACACAAAAAATGACAATTGAAGGATAATACAGAGTGCAGGGAGAGGCAGATAAACTGAATGGGCTTATTTTATAGCCTCCACCTAAAAAAAATTAAAATTTCACAATGTTACAGAACATAATATGACCACATAAAAGTGAGAGCAAACCAAATAGTTGCAATGTGAATATATAATAACAACAACGACAAAATAAAAACTGAAAAATTCATGGAGATAAGCAGTTACAGTACAACACAGCAGTTAAATGGATCCTTTAAGCATCTTTTATAACTTTTTAAAGAGGAACAGTTTTTGTCAGGTGGGAAAAGTCATTCAATAATTGAGTGCCTTTAAATCTTATCGTAAATTGACCTCTGCAACTAAGAACTTTAGGAGGATGAAGATCTGAAGATTGACGAGTTGAGTAAAGAATGAACCTGTAAAGTAAGTCTGAAACTGCTCAGGAATATTCTCTTCACATGAATGTATCTTATAAATATTGAGTTATTTCAGTCCGTAAATATAATAGTGGTGGACTGACTGACCAATCAACTGATCCACGGAATAAAGTTTGACCTGCTGGTGGCACGAAAAGTTAGAAGATCACAAAAGTATATGGGTCAATGAGGGTTTTTTGTCTCCATGTGGTTTAGTTTAAATTTAAAGGGTTAAAATGTGAAAATAAACGTATGAATAACTTGCACACATTCTTTTTTTGTGGACCCAGCATCAAATTTCTGCTTTTAATCCATTTTGAGAGAATATATCAGAGGATTATGGCAAAAATGTCTAAGTGGTGTAACCATAAAAAACTTTGTACCAACTTTTTATGTTAAATAAAGGTAATGTAATACAACAATTGTTCTAAATACTACATTTAATCTGTGGAATCATGTAAATATATTTTTTTAAATGAAGTATAGGTCCACTTAAATACACTGTAGGTGGATAACATATTTAATATCTATCATTCTTTTGTGGTTACACCATTTGACATTTTCAGGATTCAGTCTGAGACATCTGAAGACAAGAATGTGTGTATAAAATATCTTTACAATCCATGCAGAGGCTTAAAATTTCACAACAATGATAGTTATTATTATTATTATTATTATTAATGATAAAATAGTAAATATGAATATATAAAAAAAGATATGAAAAAATTCACTCTTTTAATCAAACTAATGAGTTTAAACCATGACTGCATCCTACTCTTATACTATTTTGAACCCATTAGTTTCAGCCTTCCACAGCTGATTGTGAATGACCTGCATATCACACAAAGCTGATAAGATACAATAAAAAGCAGCAAAATGATGGTGAGACTTTTATCGGATAAATAACAAATAAATAAAAGGGGGGAGGAGAAGCGAAGTGAAACCGGAGAGTGAAGGAGACAATGGTTGCATTAAGTCCAGTCGATATCAGCGTTCTCTGTGCTGTTTGTGTGTTTTCATTGCAATCAACTTTTTGTTTGTGCTATTGTTTCAGGCTGCTTTGCCAACAGCACAAACTCTTCCAATCGATTGGAGAAAAAAGAGAGGGGGAAGAGTATTGGTTTTTATCTAAGATGTTACAGTATGTTGATTAATTGGATTTCACACTGTGGAGATTGAGGAGAGAGCAAATAGAGAGGGAGGGGGGCAAAAGAGTGGAAAAAGTGACAGACTGAGAAACAGAAGAAGAGAGAGAAGAAGATGTTTTTATGTGACAGAGTCATAGTTATCCTAACCTTCATCTGAATAATAATCACACTGCTGATTTACACAGAGAATATATACATACTTCTATATGGATCAACAACAGCTGGCTGTATATTACAATGAGAAGATGATACAATGCACACTTAATGAACTCATTAGATCTGATTTAAATCATTGTATATGTGGGAGGAAAGGGAGAGGAGAGGAGAGGAGAGGAGAGGAGAGGAGAGGAGAGGAGAGGAGAGGAGAGGAGAAGAAAGGACATGAAAGGAAAGAAACAGATAACAAAGAAGGGGATAGAAAAGAAAAGAAATGTAAAGGAAGGGGAAGGGGAAGGAAAGGAAATAAATGGGGAAAAAGAAAAGAAATGGAAAGGAAAGAAAGGAAAAGAAAAGAAAAGAAATGGAAAGCAAAAAAAAAGGAAAGGAAAGGAAAAAAGGATTAGAAAGCAAAAGAAAATGAAAGGAAATGAAAGAAAAAGAAAAGAAAAGAAAAGAAAAGAAAGGAAAAGAAAAGAAAAGAAAAGAAAGATATTCACTAATGAGAAGGTCAGAGGTTCATCCAGTTCATCCTGTCAGCATGTTGAAGTGAACCCCAAATATCTCCCTGCATGAAAGCGTACCACCATCAATGTGTGTGTGTGTGTGTGTGTGTGTGTGTGTGTGTGTGTGTGTGTGTGTGTGTGTGTGTGTGTGTGTGTGCAGAAACACTGTAAAGCGCTTTGGATAAAAGTGCCATATAAATGCAGTCATTTACCCATTTACCATACGGGGGGGGGAGGGGGGGGGGGAGGGGGTGAAGAGGAGGAGGGGAAGAAATACTGAAAGACAAGAGGAGAGGAGGAGAAGAGAGAAGAGGAGATGAAATAAGAAACAAGGAAGTGGGAGAAGAGGAGAAGAAAAAACAAAAGATGAGAGGAGAAGAGGGGGGTATGACGGAGGAGGAGAAGAAATAATTAACGAGAAAAGTTGAGCAGAGGAAGAGTAGGCATGAAGAGAAAAGAAATGAAGGGAGTGGGAAGGAGAGGAGAGAGAAAAATGGGACCAGAGGGGAGAAGAGAAAAAGGGTAAGATGGGAGAAATGAAAGAATTGAGAAACTGAGAGTAAATGAAATAAAAAATCAGGAGAGGAGAGGAGATTTGAAAGTAAAGAAAAAGAAGAATAGAGAGGAGGAGGAGGAGGAGAAGAAATGAAAAACAATGAGAAGAGAGGCAGACGGAGAGGAGAGAAAGTTATGCAATTTAAAGTAGGAAGGGAGAGCAAAAGATGTGAGGTGAGAGGAGGAGGAGTGAAAAGAGAGAGAGGAGAAGAGGAAAAGAAGTTGGTGTGGTATGTACTTTTACTGTAATACTTTAAAAACACCACTCATAATACTGCAGTACTTTTAATGTAATACTGCATACTACATCCCTCATAATACTGCAGTACTTTTACTGTAATACTGCATACTACATCCCTCATAATACTGCAGTACTTTTAATGTAATACTGCATACTACATCCCTCATAATACTGCAGTACTTTTACTGTAATACTGCATACTACATCACTCATAATACTGTAGTACTTTTACTGTAATACTGCAAACTACATCACTCATAATACTGCAGTACTTTTACTGTAATACTACATCACTCATAATACTGTAGTACTTTTACTATAATACTTTAACTATATCACTCATAATACTGCAGTACTTTTACTGTAATACTACATACTACATCACTCATACTTTTACTTTGGTAGGATTTTTCATGCAGGACTTGCAGGAGTATTTTTACATTGGTGTATTCTTTTACTTATTATTTATTTACTTATTAATACAACAACACCTTATATCTCAAAAACTTTAAAAAAATGACCCAAAAAAACCTATTTGTGAAAATATAAAAGACCTGAGCCATGCCATTGTTTTAAACAGGCACCAACATCCTCACATACAATCACAACTCAGTCACTCAGTCACAGTAAAGAGCATTTGACCTGTGATACTGACAGCATTTGATATCACTCTCTGCCTGTGCGTTGCAGTACATTACTTACAGATGGGGGACCGGTGATGAAGCCTCCTCCCCCTCCAGCTCAGCCATTAAAAAAACTACAAATTCCAGCAGCGGTGGCGGTGGCGGAGGAAAAGGCCACAGAAAAGGAAGTCTAACATCCGATCCTCTGATAGAGAAATCAACATTGCTCCTTTGGGGTGTAACACAACAAACTGTTCCTCTAAATACACCCCTGAAGAAAAAGCCCTTCAGAGAGGAGCGAGGGGACCCAGTGGTTGAAACACAACCTGCCCTTGGAAATGTTAACACCTGCCCACACACACACACACACACATACACACACATACACGCATCTCACCCCATCTCTTCTCTTGTAATCCCTACACACACACACACAATAAAAAAACACAGATTTACACACTAACTCATGCAAACCCACACACACTTCCTGCTTGCTTGGGAGCAATAACCAAAGGTTACAGAGAGGTCACCTGCTGCTGCAGCACCACAGGATTTACTTCCTGATCCATGACTCTCACTGTGTCCCAACCCCTGGCTCCGTCCACAGGCTAATAGAGTCACATCAACAATATACAGTACAGTACAGTACAGTATGGAGCCGGTTTGATTGATTACACTGTATGTTTATCGTAGAATTGATCGATACTACATTGGTTGTCCGTGGGAAGACTTGAAACTGAACTGAACCTGGTGTTTTTCCTCATGAATATAAAGGCTTATGTTTGCTTTTTATTATGATTATTACTGCTGCTGCTATTTTAGAGATATTGGCGATAGGTGGCTTTAATCCAAAATTGCTTCTATTGGTATTAGGCTTAATAAATCCATGTTGGCTTAGATGTAAGTACACTCAATAAATATGCACAGAAGGCTCTGGGCATTCACTCCTCCTCACCACACCTCCTTTCCTTCTTTTTTTTGTGTCTATCAAACTTTTCCTTGTCTCCTTTCCAGTGTTCCCTCATATATCAACCTCTCTTTTTTTTAACTTTCCCAATCCTGATGTTTCCGGTAATAATCTCTCCAGTCACAATCCGACCTTTTTTTTTAACCCCGTTTAAATATATATTCAGGGTACTTTTAAATCCTAAAATAAAGATATTTATTGAGATTAAACTTCTTAAAAAGAATGACGCACGCAGTAAAAATGCGGGAGGTGTCCTTGCTTATATAAATGTGAGTCAGAGAAAATGAGTAAGGTTAAAAAAAAAATCAAAAATAAACAGTGTAAGAATAAAAGATTGGTGGAAGAGTGAGGAAATGAGTATAGGGGGCGAGATTGAGATGTGGGTTGAATGGAAGCTAATAATCACAGACAGAAACTCATTAAAGCTTCAACTTTTTAACAAACTGGAGGCAAAGTAAAGTTTTTTTACTGCCACATTATTTCGAATCTCGTCTACTTTGCTGTTTTTTTTTTCAATCGCTGTCAGGTTACCTTTAATGACATTTACACCTTATGCAGATGTTTCACATTAAAAGCCTACAAGGAAAGGCAGGGATTATTCCCTTTGAGTTGTTAGTAGACTTTTAATGGGAAACGTCAGCGCAGGAAGTGTTTCTTTGACAGTACATTAACAACTAATGAAAAAATCAGCAAAGTAGAAATGGTGTGTATTAGTGAATGACAACAGTATTGTGTTAAAAAGGGAAAGTCAGACCAAATGATGGTGAGTATCATGCGAATATGAGATACTGAGGGAAGTGCTGTGGAAATCCATCAACTTCATGTTTTCATGCAATGTAGTGTATACTTAATAGTTAGCATGGTATCTACTATTGCTTAAAACTACATGGGGTGTCACAATTGTCCAAAGCCTCAATTTGATTTGATTTCCAATTTTGAAGTCATGATTCAATTTGATTAAAAACTTAATAATTTCAGGACGGGGTATTGGTACTAGATACCTTTAAGGTATCGACCGAAATAAATCAGTACCAAGTAGTATTGAAACATCTGCCATCAAACGATACAATGCAAAGAAAATATAATATAATATAATAATAATATAGAAAATATAACTATTTGTATGGACTTGCTCTCAGCCAATCAACAAAAGTGGTTGCAGTGCATTTGAGTTAGCGTTCTAAGCAGTTCACCTAAACGCTCTAAAATGTGGCTACATTACACGCCTGTTATGCCAGATAAAAGCAAGTAAACAAAATGAGTAATGAGTATCGAATGAAGTACTCGATTAGTATCAGTATCACAGTATTTAAATGATACCCAACACTAGCCATCGCCATGGCTCAACAAGGCCCAGAGGAGGTGGGGGAACAGGTAGAAAAGCTGGAGACCAGGAAGTCTAGTAGCAACTACCCAACCGAGTGGATAACGATGTCCACCAGGGCCTAAAGACCACGAGGACAGGTAGGCAGAGGTGTAGGGGAAAAAATACTAGGAGATTCACAAACCTGCCTGTGATTTTGAAGGTTGAAACTGCAGTCTCTACTGTCATTCAATAAACTTTAGGCCCATATTTATTCTTTTAATTTATGTTGAACAGTTAGCATGTAGCCTACAATCACTCAACATTAAGTTTTCATTCAACATAGCATATGTTTAACAATTAGCATGGTGCCTCAGAAGTCAAGTATGCTCAATAGTATACAATGTTATATAATAATCACATGCTAATCTGTCACTAATCATTCAACAGAGTTTAGGACTAAATAAAATAATCCAACACAGCTAGCATGAAATCCTGGACCTCAACATAAAGTTCTCATTACATAAACAGTAGTGTGAGTGGTGGAATAATGTGTCAGCATTTTCATGTTATATTTCATATTTACATTCATTTATTTCATACATACAATTATTTCTGTTTTTCGATGTCCTATGTTGTATGTACCAGAGGGCTCCAGCAGGGGGAGTATGGAGCTATTGAGCTATTGAGCTATGTTATGGGATACTTTGCTTCCTCCCTCAGTCTTTAGACACATCATAAATTAATATTCGTGTCTGTGCCTCTTTCAGTTATGAGTCCCTTCATATAAACAGTTCAT